>NC_135823.1:41143538-41443538 GCF_964213995.1 Mustelus asterias
GGGGGAGGTGTACACGGTGGTGGGGTGGGGGGAGTGTACACGGTGGGTGGGGGGTGGGGGGAGTGTACACGGTGGTGGGGGTGGGGGGAGTGTACACGGTGTGGGGGGGGAGTGTACACGGTTGGGGGGGCAGTGTACACGGTTGGGGGGGGCAGTGTACACGGTTGGGGGGGGAGTGTACACGGTTGGGGGGGGGAGTGTACACGGTTGGGGGGGGGAGTGTACACGGTTGGGGGGGGAGTGTACACGGTTGGGGGGGGGAGTGTACACGGTTGGGGGGGGGAGTGTACACGGTTGGGGGGGGGAGTGTACACGGTTGGGGGGGGGGTGTACACGGTTGGGGGGGGAGTGTACACGGTTGGGGGGGGGAGTGTACACGGTTGGGGGGGGGAGTGTACACGGTTGGGGGGGGGGAGTGTACACGGTTGGGGGGGGGGGGGGAGTGTACACGGTTGGGGGGGGGGGAGTGTACACGGTTGGGGGGGGGGGAGTGTACACGGTTGGGGGGGGAGTGTACACGGTTGGGGGGGAGTGTACACGGTTGGGGGGGGCAGTGTACACGGTTGGGGGGGGCAGTGTACACGGTTGGGGGGGGGCAGTGTACACGGTTGGGGGGGGCAGTGTACACGGTTGGGGGGGGGCAGTGTACACGGTTGGGGGGGGGCAGTGTACACGGTTGGGGGGGGGCAGTGTACACGGTTGGGGGGGGCAGTGTACACGGTTGGGGGGGGCAGTGTACACGGTTGGGGGGGGCAGTGTACACGGTTGGGGGGGGCAGTGTACACGGTTGGGGGGGGCAGTGTACACGGTTGGGGGGGCAGTGTACACGGTTGGGGGCGGCAGTGTACACGGTTGGGGGGGGCAGTGTACACGGTTGGGGGGGGCAGTGTACACGGTTGGGGGGGGCAGTGTACACGGTTGGGGGGGGCAGTGTACACGGTTGGGGGGGGCAGTGTACACGGTTGGGGGGGGCAGTGTACACGGTTGGGGGGGGCAGTGTACACGGTTGGGGGGGGCAGTGTACACGGTTGGGGGGGGCAGTGTACACGGTTGGGGGGGCAGTGTACAAGGTTGGGGGGGGCAGTGTACACGGTTGGGGGGGGCAGTGTACACGGTTGGGGGGGGCAGTGTACACGGTTGGGGGGGGCAGTGTACACGGTTGGGGGGGGCAGTGTACACGGTTGGGGGGGGCAGTGTACACGGTTGGGGGGGGCAGTGTACACGGTTGGGGGGGGCAGTGTACACGGTTGGGGGGGGCAGTGTACACGGTTGGGGGGGGCAGTGTACACGGTTGGGGGGGGCAGTGTACACGGTTGGGGGGGGCAGTGTACACGGTTGGGGGGGGCAGTGTACACGGTTGGGGGGGGCAGTGTACACGGTTGGGGGGGGCAGTGTACACGGTTGGGGGGGCAGTGTACACGGTTGGGGGGGGCAGTGTACACGGTTGGGGGGGGCAGTGTACACGGTTGGGGGGGGGCAGTGTACACGGTTGGGGGGGGCAGTGTACACGGTTGGGGCGGGCAGTGTACACGGTTGGGGCGGGCAGTGTACACGGTTGGGGGGGCAGTGTACACGGTTGGGGGGGGCAGTGTACACGGTTGGGGGGGGCAGTGTACACGGTTGGGGGGGGGCAGTGTACACGGTTGGGGGGGGCAGTGTACACGGTTGGGGGGGGCAGTGTACACGGTTGGGGGGGGCAGTGTACACGGTTGGGGGGGCAGTGTACACGGTTGGGGGGGGCAGTGTACACGGTTGGGGGGGGCAGTGTACACGGTTGGGGGGGGCACTGTACACGGTTGGGGGGGGCAGTGTCCACGGTTGGGGGGGCAGTGTACACGGTTGGGGGGGGCAGTGTACACGGTTGGGGGGGCAGTGTACACGGTTGGGGGGGGCAGTGTACACGGTTGGGGGGGCAGTGTACACGGTTGGGGGGGGCAGTGTACACGGTTGGGGGGGGCAGTGTACACGGTTGGGGGGGGCAGTGTACACGGTTGGGGGGGGCAGTGTACACGGTTGGGGGGGCAGTGTACACGGTTGGGGGGGCAGTGTACACGGTTGGGGGGGGGCAGTGTACACGGTTGGGGGGGCAGTGTACACGGTTGGGGGGGCAGTGTACACGGTTGGGGGGAACAGTGTACACGGTTGGGGGGGCAGTGTACACGGTTGGGGGGAACAGTGTACACGGTGGTGGGGGGAACAGTGTACACGGTGGTGGGGGGAACAGTGTACACGGTGGTGGGGGCAGTGTACACGGTGTGGGGGGGGGGGGGGGGAGTGTACACGGTGTGGGGGGGGGGGGGGGGGGGGAGTGTACACGGTGTGGGGGGGGGGGGGGAGTGTACACGGTGTGGATTGTATATTTTATTCGGGGTCTTTACCTTTGTTTTTCTGGGTCCGGGAGATTTCTTTCTCGATCTCGGAGATTTTCTCTAAAATCCCCATGGCGGCGGTAATTCAGAGGAAGGTTTATTTTGGGAAATTAGGAGAATATTTCCCCAGATTCAGAAAACATCCCGCGTGAGCAAACCCGGAACCGGAACCTGGTGCAACCTGGAAACGGATCCCCCGCCGCCCCCGGGACTTTGGTTCCGGGTTCTTCACCGTCACAATCTCAGTCTTTGCCTTTTGGACCCTGACATTTCCTCGTCATCGTAATTTAATCTTCCCCGCTCTCTAATCTAACTCTAACTTCTTTCGCGTCACCTCCCCCCACCCCCTTTTCAATAAAACCCATCACACCCCTCTCTTTCTTCAGTTCTGGATTAGTCATTTTGGACTTGAAAGGTTAACTTTGTTGCTCTACAGGAATTGGCAGACTTGCTGAGTTTTTCCAGCACTATTCTGATTCACACTTCAGATCTCCAGCAACCCACAGCGTTTTGTTTTTTCTTTACATCTCGCCTTTGTCCTCCATTTAGGTTCTTTCTTTTGACATACTGGACTGATTGCTATTCAAATGTGTGTTTTTGCCTTACGATCATCCAAAAGTAAGGACTATATCAAAATTACTATAACCCCTTACTGTAGTTATGACAAAGTGTGATATCTGCACCTTTCAATCTTCAAGTGATGATTCTGAAACTTTGGCTTGTCAATTCTCTTGACATACAAGCAATCTTTCACTGCTTATGATTGCAAAAAGCACAATATTGTCCAACATCAATCACTGTTCAATTGAGTCCATAATTGGAAGATTATAAGGACTAACTACATTTTGTCTTGGGACAGCTAGTTTTTATTTGAAGTGTTTAACAAACTATTTATTTTTTGTTTGAATATGATGATCAAACTTTGTTGCATTCATTTGCACCAACCATGTGCTTCAAACTACTTACAAAGCTTTAACAAAAGTACTTCCATAAAAACAGCTTAGTTTGATCAACTTTTTTTTGCATCTTCACCAATGCTTAGTTTTGGATGGGGATCAGAACTTTGTCCAGTACTACGTTTTATGTATCATTTCTACTTTTCAATTGTGCATAGATGAATCCAGGTACTTTGTTTGCATTTTTATGGCCTTATTATGCCATGTTGCCACTTTGTGTATCTGACCCCCACATCCTGCTGTAAACTTATTATTCAAGCAAAATATGCTTATTCTTGTACCAAAATGCTTCACTTCACAATTACTTATATTGAAGTTAATATTATACTGAAGTGGTGCTCGTGCACAGAAATGTTTATCGACCATGGCCTTGTTGGTAGGGATGACCTGTTCGAGCATGATACATTATATGCTTTGCACTGAAAGGAGTAAAGCCCACCCACAGAGGTTCACCACTGAATCAGTAGAATTGGGCTTATTTACCAAATTGGTGCTCTGATACCTGACACAAAATGAGCTATACAGCTCTCATCTTGATTCGCAGAACTCTTTCTCACCATCAATTCTATACCTATTAGTACTTCACAATATTTTATAAAGCTTCAGATGTTCCTGCAGATAAATCTAGAATTGTCCCGTTGGATAAAGTGCTCACATTGTCATTTCGTTAAACGTTGATGGGCTCACCATAATATTTTACTGAAGTTACTATGCTAATACTGTAAATATTCCCATTCCATTCACTTGAATGCAGAGGATGTGCCATTAAACTAACATCCAATTCCACTTACCAGAGAGAAAAACAAATCAAACTCCATAAAGTCTTTCACAAGGAACTTTATTGGACGTGGTACCCTCATTTATTTCACCACAGATCTGAAACTTAAAAGTTCCTGATGTCTCATGAACAATGCAATGTAATAAAACATTCATTTCCATGCTCTGATTTATACAATAAAATCAACTCACTTCCAAACCAGTTAGGTGCTTTCTTTCAAGTGTCAATAGGTCAAACTCAAGGTACATGGGTTGCTTCACCCTATTCAGCAGTCCTTCCTCCCACTTACACAACTCTTCATATGTCTTAAATAAAAACGGACTTTCAGCTTATTTATTGGAATTCCAAAAATATGTAAAATTCAGAAGAAAAGGAATTCTTGACCTGTGAGAAATTATAAGTTCCTATTTTTCAAAAAGATTGCAACAGGATAAAGTAAAACACTGCCCTCGCTTTAAGATGTAGGATTCCAACATTAGAGTCCATTTAGATGTTTTTAGGAGAGGCTTCAATTAAAAGAACACATCAATCAATGCATAATTGTGATCCAAAGGTGAAAATTCCATCCCATTTCACGCAAAATACACACATCCCCAGACAATCAGACAGACAAAAGCAGACACACATCCTGATTCAGGCATCACATCTTTCTTGGCAAATCAATAAATCATTTATCAAGATTTAACTATGTTTATAGAAGTCACAATGGACAAAAATGCCGGTGCAATAAGATTAGTACAAGTGGCGGTATTACATTCCTTTGTACGTCATTGGTTCACAATGGTTGTAATAAAAGAATTTTTCTTTAACTTTACATAAAGAGGAAGAGATACCCTCTCCATTGGATGTTAAAATGTCCATATTTTGAGTTGCATGAGAATTTCACTGTTTTATGTTTTGAGATCCCAGCTATAATATTGCAAGCTTTGCCATTCCATTCCATACCAGATCCCATTGTATCTGTTAGATTTAATTGGAATGTTTGCAGTGTCATAACTAGAATTTAACTGAAGTATAATGGAAGGGACATGAAATTTTCATTAGTCACTCTGTGGGCGTTTTAACATCCTGCATATCTAGCCGTAACTAGCTGAAGAAAAATGGTTTTGCACCAATTTCATTTAAACATCTATATTTTAAAAATTATATTAAATAGGTTGTCCAATTTGGAAACCTCTTTTCCTCTCCACCACCCAATAGTTAAGTGCAACATCCACCATCAACTGAATAGTCAGACCCATGGCTAGATCAAAGGTGATTTTTTTTCCTCTATTAATCTTTTGTGCATACTCAACATGAAAACCCAATGCTTTGCACATGCTCTGCACAAAAGCTTTTCCGGGAAGGGGCAAGGTGGGCTTCAACCTTCAAATGAG
Organism: Mustelus asterias; assembly: GCF_964213995.1. NCBI lineage: Eukaryota > Metazoa > Chordata > Chondrichthyes > Carcharhiniformes > Triakidae > Mustelus > Mustelus asterias. The sequence goes on from NC_135823.1 coordinate 41,149,018, forward strand.
AAATGTACTGTGCATGGAATTTCCCACTGTTGTAAGGTGAAGTCAAATGTTTCTGTAAATCCAAAAGGAATTACATCATGAAAGGCACACAGTATCTTCTGTGAACATCTAGGTTAGCACCAACAATGGAACACCCTCCCTGCCACATAACACAAAAAAATTACAACTCAAACTCCACGTGTAGTATGTATTAGCAGGAAATGACAGCCTGGCAACTGCTTTCAAAGGGTTTGGTTTAATCCTCAACTTCTCAATTAGGTCATAGGCCTTACTAACACTGCCAGGTATCCAATAGATATCTCATTTTAGAAATTCTCTATACAACTTGAGTCTTACAGAAGTCAGTTATTCATTTAGAGTATTTTATTTTCACTTCTCTCCCCCAATACTGTTTTGTGATATCTAAAACATCTGCTGCTCTCTGTTAGTATAAGGCCACTTCTGTTCTCCCATAAAAACCCAGCACAGAACATGTGCAACAGCACCAGTGGAGTAGATTAAAAAGACCATCTAAAGAATCCAAGCTTGATTAGCAATGTATAAAAACAGCAACAGCAAAAAAGGGGAAAACAAAACACAATAGCACACTCTTGTCGTGCCATTGCCTCATTAGTTCTTGTACAACAAAGTTAGAACTACAAAAAGAACTTAACAAATCAGAGACCAAAATTAAAAATCAGTAAGTGCAGTTTAAATTAGCATTAAAATGAGATTAAAATGAGTTCTCTTTTGCTCAGTGAAAACAAGCTCCAACAGTCATGCACTTGGATTGGATTATTGATGCTCGAGCTCCTCATCGTGTTGTGGTTGGTCTGTCAGCAGCAGAGAAAACAGTAATTGTTCTCATTGTTACAGAACACTTTTGTGTCTCACTCTCTTCCCCCTGAACAGTTCCACCATCTGCCTACTCCCTCTCCCCAACTGTCCGAGGAGGGTCGTATTGATGAACGTCACCGGAACTCATAGATGGGAGTGCTGTGTTCAGGGACATGCGTCAAGTTTAAAGACTGGTACCTGTTAAACAGAACAAAATACTTCAATCAAAACTAAAGATTTAAACCTATTCAGCACTTTTAACATTAAATAAAAACAATTGAACTTGGTGTGTGTGCGCGCGTGACTAAAGAGATCAGAAGATATTAGCCAAGGTTCTTGCTTACTATTCTGTTCCCTGATGAAAAATTTGCATAAGAGATTGGGCCAGGAAGGAGGTTAAACTCATCTGTGGTGTTCCGCATCCACTGTTAAACAGCCTAAGTGTACAATCTAGATGCGACTGAGTGAAATTTCCAAGAAATGTCAATGTCCATTCGAACCGCAGCCTTCACAAGGGAAAAGAAAAGGCTGGCAGGAAGAATAGAATGAAAAAAATGTGACTCCTGTACAACGCAACTGTTTCATTACCCAGTTTGAAGTTCAGTTTCGCAAACTTTTCACCACTATTGGTTAAATGCTTCAATTAGCAATGTGCGTCACCTCACTTTCAACATTTTACTTTTACTAGTAAATCTCCAGGTGTCATTGTTTCTGGTAAGTCAGAGAACGCAGTATTCTCAGAATGCAGCACCAATAAATGTAAAACAACACATTAATCTGCTCCTAAAGTGCAGTGACCTCGCCTCTCAGGCTACCTGATACAAATGCTCTGCATTCTGGAATTGAACGCCATCAGTTCCAGTTCAGACAAGTCATAATTCTGGCTTTGTTCACAAGGAAGCTCATGTCCCTTCACTAAGAGGCAGCAAGGGATAAACTATCAGACTAACCTCGGATAACTTCAGTTGTGTGGAAGTTACTACCATCTGTTTTGTTGAACAGTGTGAGTGAACATTTGGATAAATATGAGCTGATGAGGAGTCAATGTAGTTTAGTAAAATGGAAATCATATCTAACAAACTCAAAAGCAAAGTATTGTGGATGTTAGAAATATTAAATATAAACAGAAAATACTGGAAATACTCAGCAAGTTTGTCAGCGTTTATGGAGAGAAAACAAGTTGCTTAGCAGAACACCCCTGTTCAGTCTGCATGATCGTCGAGCTTCCAGATGCTGGTCGTTTTAATTCTCCGCACTGCTTCCACTCTGACTTTTCTGTCCTTGGCCTCCAACACTGTTCCAATGACTTTCAACCCAAACATGAGGAACAACAGCACATCTTTTGACCAGGAACCTTACAATCTTCTGGACTCAACACCGAGTTCCATGATTTCTGATCATAACCTCTGCTTCTGTTTTGGATAAAAGCAAGATAGAACCCCACTATCTTACCCCTTCACGTAACAAAAACACCCCGACAACCATTAAAATTTGCTTCCAAGTTGGATCCAACTTGCCACACTTCCCAGGATCCCATAGGGTTTTCCTTTTCTGTTTAGATTGCCATGTTAAAAGATCTTGCTAAAATCCATGTAAATAATCAAATGTGCTACCCTGATTGATCTTTCTCTTGTTACCTCCTCAAAAATTCAAATCCAGTCAGATATGACCGTCCCTCATCAAATCCATGATGGACTGTCCACAATTAATCCCTGCCTTCCTAAGTGATGATGATTAATATTGTCTTGCAGAAATTTTTCTTATAATTTGTCCAATACCAAGACTGACTGGCCTATAATTATTCAGTCTTTTCCTTTCCTCCTTTTTAATCAACTGTGCAAAGTTAGCAGTGCCCCAGCACTACAGCTTTAGTCACAGAAGATGACAGAATGATGGTCTCTTGTTTCACTGAGCAGTGTGGAACACATTTCATCCAGGTCTGGTGATTTATCTACTTCTCCAAAGGTACTAAAACATTTAATATTTCCTTCCTTGGAATGTTTATCCCATCTAATATTTAAGTTCTCCTTAACTATGTTTGTGCCTTTTCTGAAGGCAAAGTATTCATTAAGAAACATGCCCATGTCTGCCTCCTCCACGCATTGGTTCCCTTCATGGTCTCTACTGAGCGTTACTCTTTCCTTGGGTATCCTCTTGCTTTTTATGTACTTAGAAAATATCTTGGGTTTTGATTTTACTTGCCAATATTTTTAATGCCCTCTCTTTGCTTTTCTAATTTCCTTTCTAATGTCACCCCTGCACGTCATACACTCCAGGCTTTCTGCAGCTGTAAGGTCTCAACGCCTGACGCAAATTTCCCTTTTTTGCTTTATCCTACTCAGCATGTTTCTTGACATCCAGGGTTCTGTAGATTTTGGGAGTTCCAGCCTTTTTCTTTGTGGGAACATACTTGCTCTGAATCCTCACTTATTTCCTCCTTGAACCCTCCCATTACTCTTCTACTGCTTAACCATCAAGTACTTGTTTCTAGTCCACTTTTGCTAAATCACATCTCAGCTTAGCAAAGTATGCCTTTTCCCAATTACTCCTGTTTAACCTTTGTCCTTGCCACTATCAATAAAATGCTCTCCCAATGATATCCCTTTTATCTGCCAGCTTCATTCCCAGGGAATGAAGTCATGCAGGGAAATTATTTTCTCTGGTGGGAAACTTAGAGCTAAGACCAATAGGAGTGAAACCATGATGAACCTTTGCATACAAGGGATGATGGGACTCTGGAATTTGTTTCCCAAAAAGCTGTGGATTCTGGGGGTTAATTGATCAATAGGCTGTTGTCAGGCAAGGCCATCTGAAGATATAGAAAAAAGCTGGGTAAAATGCAGTTGAGGTACAGATCAGCCATGAAAAAATTTAATGGCGGAGCAGACTCAAGTACTGAATGGCCTCCTCCTGTTCCTACAATTATATGATCAATAATTAGTCAGGATCAACTAGTTTAATATATCGATGATTTCTGCAATCCTGGATGAATGTACCAAGATTTACTTAGATCAAAACGTTTACTAGTTCCTCTCACCATTCTGAACTTCTGTGGTAATAATAGCCTTCTATTGAAGCTGTGGACTTTTGGAAGCAAATATAATAAAAGCCTGCGAAGGAAGCACCGCTGATGTCTTTGATTGTGTGATCAGGGACCAGAAACTGTTCCTGTTGGTGGAGAAGAAAGAAGAACTGGGTACAATTAAATCAATTTACAGAATAATCTAACAAAACACATTATCGACTGGGCTCTTTATTTCCCAGTATATCATACATATTGAGAGTTTCTGAATTATTGCACTGAATGAATTTAATCAAAGACAATTGCATTGGCCAAAAAAGGCTGATACTGTAAAGGAGACATGGTACACTTTGCACATTTAGTGCCAAACAAATGAGGAGACACTTGCATAGATTGGTGTAGTTAAAATACCCTGAAAAGCAATCTGCTTCTTGCATAGGTATGTTGTGAGGGAAAGCAACTACCATAGAGCAACCACATACAAATCAACAAGTTTTAATGGTGGGGAAACATTACATTAAATTTTCCTTATGAGAAGCAAAGTTACAAAAAAAAAGAAAATGAGAGATAAAGTCCTCAAGAAAAATACATTTTTGATAAAACAATGATAAACTGCTTACACACAAATAAGTACAAGGGACAAAATGCTTGCTTGAGGCTGCAAAAGCACACAGGTAACTTTCTATATAATGAGGGAATAAACCTGTCCAACAAATTGAAGAACAGCAGCACTATTACATATTAATCCACTTTGCTTGATGATTTAGTTCCCATCTAAATTACAGCCTTTTAAAATTGAAATGAAAGTATTTTTTGCTTAAAGAATTTGCCCAATATCTTGCTGGAAAAATGAGTTGTAAAACTTGGCAACCCCATTTCTAAAATTGAAGTGGAAAAGGTGAGCCAAATGCTATGTATGAAAACAATAAAAGGAAGAATCTGTATTTACGTAACACCTCAACATATCCTCAAGATTTCCCAGAACACTTAACCAATTTTAAATCCAGTCTCTGTTGTAGACACAGATTAACATTTCACATGCAGATCTTTTATCACATCTCCAGTTTAGATGAAAGGTCTAAGGTGGAACATGAACATATTAGATGTCAGACTGGGCTCAAGTCAAAGTACTTTTGCTGCTTAGTTAGAATGTTCTTGGTTCAAATCCCAATCCAAAGACCTAAGTATTTATGTAGCCACATTACTCTCAAACGGATGGGCATCCTCCAATGTTGGGAGGTGTCTGGCCAACATTTATCCCCAACCAACATCATTCCTGTTAGTGGTAACTTGCTGTGCATCAAGTGGCTTGTTTACAAAATTACATCAGTAGCTACATTTCAAAAGTACTTTCTTGCCTGTGAAACACTTTAGGATGTCCTAAAGTTCGGAAAGACACGGTATAAATGCAATTCCATTCAGATTCTCTTGCTTTGGTTGCTGTCATACCAGTCGTGCGTTTGTAGCATTCGGTTTTCATTTCAAATTTTTAGCACATTGTTTTTCTTTTAAGTAATTGATTTGTGTTTACCTCAGCTCAATTGAACTCCCACTCTGCTGCAATTCTGGTAGCGAAACCCCCTTCTCCTAATCTTGTACTCTTCTGATCAAACCCTTCAGCTTGTGACATTATCTTCAAACTTCTTGTAAGGCTACTTTCGCGACCATTTTTTCAACTGCCTTCCTTTGTGCTTCTGCCCTCTTGATTTAAAGTTGATTAATTTAAATTGGATAATTAAAAATTTTAGCATCAAATTACCACTTTCCCATGTTATTTACCTTGCTAAATCTAAATTATTGGACAATACTTTGTCTTACATAAAAACAACTTCAAATTATCAGGAGTATAGGGATCAGTAGTACAGAAATAATTTATTGCAATCTATAAAATATACCATTTCCCACCCCCCCTCCCCCAAGTGCTATTAGGAAATGTGGCATTTCAGGCCTCTTTTTCCTTAGAACCGCTCTGATAATAACAACACATGTTGCGCTATCAAGGCAATAGTACTTTTCAGCACAAAAATTGATCTTGAATCTGTAGCTCTGATGCTCATCTGTAAAATATTACAACTCATATCTCCTTTTATATGAGATAGTAACCATTGCAATTTGTGAAACATTATACTGATAAAAATACATTGACAGATTTGTAACATACATTACTGTATTAATTGTTTTGTTTGCCTAATTTAAAAGGAACGACATGATCACATTGGTTATCATTGAACTGAAGTACTGGTCAAGAATCACCTAAATTGGAAAATAGTTCAGTTCATTTCAGAACTGATTTGGAACTATGTGAACTGGATAACATTACATAGCAGCTCCAAGCAGTAGAGGAGCCCTTCTCAACAGCATTACCTGAACAGCTTTGCAGAGAAAGGGACCCGAAACGAACAATCTCCACAAAACAGTCAGAAAGAAAGTAAGGAAGGACAAAACCTGGCCAAAGAAAACATCATCCAGCTTATTCAGCCCATTTCATCATGGACTTGCTTCCAACTATCAGATACTGATCACATATTTTTAAAAGGGGTGCTAAGTTCCTTCCATTTTCCCTGAAAAGAAATATAAAGTAAACCTGTTACAATCTATAACTTCAATCCCCTTCTCACATATTAATCCAGCTACTTATCCATTTATAAAAGGTTGTTAATTTACCCTGAAACAATTCCCTTCTCTGGTAGTCTGCTCCACATGTCCACTGTCCTGGTGTGACACTTCTGCAACTTATTTTTTGGGCAAATTGGGAGAAGTACTATGAATAAAACATACTCGCCGTGACTCTTTTCCCTCTGTGTGGCTTGTATTTTTAAGGTAGCAAGTACAGACTTTTAATTTATACACTTACTGTGCTGGCAGCCTTTGCGCACGAAGGATACTTTGAGGTCCTGTGTTTCGGGGTCGCAATCATGGAGGGAAGCTGCTGTGCATCGGCTGGTAGAGGCAGGCATGGCATCCACGTCGTGGAGCGGTTGCAGACGGGACTAAAAAGAGGTGTTGAGATTTATTTGAGTTGGAGGATTTTTACGGAGCAGTTGCAGAAGGATGAAGTCAAAACATTAATGAGTTCAACATCCTGGAAATCCTTTGCAATTTGAGGCAATTTAGTTCATGTCGTGAAGAAAAAAAGATAACCACGGTTCCTTTGTGTTCTTAGTGCACACGTGGTGGTCATGGGATAACAGTGCCCCAAAAGTGTGACTCTGGATGACCTCCCCTCCCTCCTAATGGAGAAGTGCCTTGCCTCTGGATGCCAGCCTGTTCCTCGCTTCCCTTCCTCTTCCCTCCTCCTCTTTCCCTCCCCACAAAGCAAATATTATTTGTGGGTTAAATGGAAATTGAGTTTCATAGAAAAAAAGAGAACTGATGCAATTTATTGATGGTTCAAACATGAAGTCAGCTTGCCTCGTCATAATGCAGCATCACATCTTGAAAGCAAATCAGTACAGTGACTGACAGCAATCATTGGAAGTTCAGAAAAAAATTGATTGCTTGGTCAAATGTTTCTGACGAATGCAAGAGGTTGCTCTCAAAGTCAAACACCCTTTTCATTTATAAAGAGAAAAATATAAAAGCAGGAGTAAGCCATTTGGCCCCTGGAGCCCGCTCCAGCATTCTGCAAGAACATGGCTGATCAGCTGCCTCAGTTACTCACTCTGCTTAGAGCTTGGATTCCCTTAGTATCCAAAAATGGGTCCATCTCAGACTTGAATACATTCAACAACTGAGTACTCGCAGCTCCTTGATGTAGAGAATTCCAAAGAATTACAACCCCTAAAGTGAAGAATTTCTCCTCATTGCATTCCTAAATGGTCAATCCCTTATTCTGAAACTCCTAGTTCTAGACTCTCCAATTAGGGGAAACATCTGCATTCATGCTACCAAGTCTCTTGAAATGTTTGTATGTTTCAATAAAATCACCTCTCATTGTTCTGAATTATAGGGGGTATAGGCCTAGTCTACTCAACCTTTCCTCATTACGACAATCCCTATATTATTGGAATCAATCTTATGAAACTTTATTGCATTCCCTCCTAGGGTAGGAGATCTAAACTGTACAAAGTATCCAGATGTGGTCTTGTCAAGGCCCTGTACAATAGCACTAAGGCTTGGCTACTCTTCAATATCTTTGTAACGATGGATAAAATACCATTTGCTTTCCTATTGCTTACAATACCTGCATAGCAACTGTGTGATTCGTGTACAAGTACTCCTAGTGTCTCTGGATACCAACATTTCCTAGTCTCTCACCAATTGAAAAATATTTTCCCAAAATGGATAATGTCACATTTCTCTACTTGTATTCCATCTACCATATTTCTTTGAATTTACTTAACTTGTTTGAATCCTTATGCAGTATCTTTGCATCCTTCTCATAGCTGTTTTTTCCTATAAGGACACAAGAGATAGGAGCAAGCCTAGACAGACAGCCCATCAAGCCTGCTCCGCCATTCATACAGTCATGGCTAATCTCAGGCTTCAACTACACTTCCTGCCCAATTGCATATCCCTCAATTCCCCGAGGGACCAAATATGTATTTGTCCCCAGCCTGAAGTGCAGGTAGAGTATCCTTCATCTGCAAATCCAAAAAAATACACAAATGTTCTAAAACCACACCTCATTTGAACTTAATTGATTTTTAGTGCAGGAAGTCAGTGACCCTGATCCGACAGTAACCTCGCCGACCATAACCTGTATTTATTATTCATCTAACTTTTTTAGCCATTTTATTTGCTTTAGGCTATAACCAACCAAGGCTTCGGCCTTGGTACGTACGCAGTATCCAAAAACCAAAATGATCTGAAACGTGGATCGCAACAAGCCTCGAGGGTTTTGGATAAAGGATATTCAGCCTGTACATTCAATGAAGCAGCATCCACAACCCACTGGGGTAGGGTGGAGAATTACCAACACCAACAACACAGTGAAGAAATTTCTCATCTCAGACCCAAGTGATCAACCCCTTATCCTGAGCCTGTGGCCCCTCGATACACCAGCCAGTAGAATAAATCTCTATGTCTACCCTGTCAAACTCCTTCTGAACCTTGTATATTTCAAGATCATTCTTCTAAACTTGACAATATAGGCCCAATTTAGGCCCTCTCATAGGGCAACCCTCTCATCCCAAGGAGCAATCTAGTGAATCTTTGTTGTACTGCTCCCAATGCTATAAATACTTCCTTAAACAACCGAGATTAAAACTGCAGTATTCCAAGTGGATTAATACTTAATTGAATAAATAAAGTTATTTATTTATTCGTGTACTCCAAATTCTCTTGCAATAAAAGCCAACATGCTGTTTGCCTTCCCAATTGCTTGCTCCATCTATAAGCTAACTTTGGGTTCCTGGAACAAACACTCTCAAGCCTCTCTCAACATCAACATTTATAAGTTTAATATCTTTTGAAAAAAAAAATTCTGCTTTTCCATTCTTACAAAGTGAATAACCCCTCACTTCCCCACATTATTGTCCACCTGCCACCTTATTGCCCACTTCTGTAACCTGCCTATCACTTGCAGACTTACATTTCCACCCAGCTTTGTGCAGTCAGCAAACTCTGATACATTACTTTGTCCCTTCATCTCAGTCATTAACATAGATTGTAAATAGCTGAGGCCCTGGCAGTGATCGTTGCGGCACTCTTGCGGTACAAGAGTTGGCAAATCATGTTGCAGCTATATACAACCCTGGGAGCACTCATTTGGAGTAGTGCGTGCAGTTCTGGTCACCACACTACCAGAAGGACGTGGAAGCTTTGGATAGTGCAAAGAAGGTTCACAAGGGCGTTGCCTTGTCTCGAGGGCATTGACTATGAGGACAGGTTGAATAAACTAGGGTTGTTTTCACTGGAAAGACATCGGGTGAGGGGAGACCTGATAGAGGTCTACAAAATTATGAGGGGCATAGACAGGGTAGATGGTTAGAGGCTTTTTCCCAGGGTGGAAGTGTCAATTACAAGGGGGCACAGCTTCAAGGTGAGAGGGGGAAAGTTTAAGGGAGATGTGCAGGGGAAGGTTTTCATGCAGAGAGTGGTGGGTGCCTGGAACACACTGCCAGAGGTGGTGGTAGAAGCAGGCACATTAGGAACATTTAAGATTCATCTGGATGGGTATGAATAGGGAGGGAATAGAGGTATTACGGCCCAAGTAAGGGCAGAAGGTTTTTTTAAAGTTTAGTTTAGTTAGAGCACCATGAACGGCACGGGCTTGGAGGGCCGGAGGATCTATTTCTGTGCTGTACTTTTCTTTGTTCACTTCACTGGTCACAGCCTGTGAACTTAAAAACAGCCCCGTTTGCTTCCTGACTATTAACTAATCCTCTGTACTACCCAACTCCATGATCCCTTTCTCTTGTCTTTTAACCTTTTGTGTGGTGCTTTATCAATTGCTATATCTATTGGTTCCCCTTTATATATTGTACTAGTTACATTCTCAAAACACTCTAGTTCGCCAAACACAATTTCCCTTTCACAAAACCACACTGACTTTGTCTGATCATATCATGCTTTCCAATGTATGTTAAGGTTTCTTTAATAATAGATTCTATCACTTTTCTGACGATTGTTGTCAGACTAACTGGCCTGCAGTTCCTCGTTTTCTTTCTCCCATTCTTGAATAGAGGAGTTACATTTTGCTAACTTTAAATCTGATGGGACCAGTCCAGAGCCTAAGAGTTTTAGGAAATCTTGGCTGCAGAGAAATGACAAAGGGTTGTGAGCGTAGCCCAGTCCATCACACAAACAGCCTCCTGTCCACTGACTCTGTCTATACTTCCCGTTGCCTCAAGAAAGCAGCCAGCGCAATCAAGGATCCCACGCATCCCGGACATACTCTTTTCCACTTTCTTCCGTCAGGAAAAAGATACAGAAGCCTGAAAACATGTATCAACCAACTCAAGCACAGCTTCTTCCCTGCTACCATCAGACTTTTGAATGGTTGTATCGCACACTAAGCTGATCTTTCTCTTCACCCTATTGGTAACTGCAACACTATATTCTGCATCCTATTCTTTCCTTCTCCCCTATGAACAGTATGTTTTTGTCTGTAACAGCTCGCAAGAAACAATACTTTTCACTGTATCCTAATACATGTGACAATAATAAATGAGATATAGCGGATGTTCTGGCTATCTTTCAGGACTAGGGTGTAGGCCATCAGATCCTGGGGATATTCTGGATTTTAGTTCCTTAAATTTTTCTAGTACTCTTTCTCTGCTGATATTAAATTTACCCATTCTTCTTAGCAGCTAGGTTATCCCCAATACTGGTATGCAAACTTGCATCTTCTACAAATACAGATTGTGGAAACAGAAACAACATATTTGTTCAATATCTTTACCATTTCCTCATTATGGATAATGATGTCTCCTAATGTCTTCTAAGAGACAAATATTTACATCAGCAACTCTCTTCCTTTATATATTCTTGTAAAAGCTCTTAAAATCTATTTTTATATTCCTGGCTAGTTTGCTCCCATATTCTGTTTTTCCCCTATTTATCAACTTTTTCATGGCACTTTACTGGTTCCCAAAACACTCCAAAGCCTCAAACATACTACTATTTTTTGCAAGCCTCTTTTTTTAATCTTATGCTATCCTCAACTTCCTGAATAAGCTATGAATTATTCTTTCTTGCTGAGTTTTGTATTGTCAGTTAACTTGGATACATTGCATTAGTTCTCTTCAGCCAAGTCATTGACAAATCTTGCAAATAGCTTAGGCCTAAGCATTGGGCACCTTGCGGTATCCTATTAGTTATAGCCTGCCAATTTGAAAATTGTTAAGTGCTACTGTTTTTTGTCTGTTAACAAATCCATGCAAATACATTACACCCAATTCCATGAGCCCTAAATTTGTTTAATAACTTCAAATGATTTTTTAAAAACCCAAACACTACATCTACCAGTTCTCCTTAGCCACCCTACGTGTTAAATCCTCAGAAACTGACTTATGAAACAATATCCCTTTCATATATGTGTTGACTGTGCCCAATTATTATTTTCTAAATGGCCTTTTTAATGTTCCTAATAAAAGATTTGCATATTTTCCCTAATACTGATGCAAGCCTAAACAGTCTTGAATATTTCCTCCATGTGGATTTTAAGATTTGAGCACACTAGCTATGACTAACACTACATTCTGCACTCTCTCCTTTCCTTCTCTATGAACGGTATGTTTTGTCTGTATAGCATGCATGAAACAATACTTTTCACTATGTTAATACATGTGACAATAATAAATGAAATCAAAATCAAACAATTTAGGCTGACACTGCAGTGTAGTACTGAAGGATTGCTGGATATTTTGGGAGTGCCATCTTTTGGATGAAACATTACACCAAGACACTGATTATCTGCACAGCTAGATGTAAAAGACCAATCGATACTTCTTTTGGAGATAAGTAGAGAGTTCTTCTGATTTTCAAGCCTATATTTGTCTCTCAATCAACATAGGTTAAATAGTCACCCATTTCATTGCTGTGCACAAATTGGTTGCTGTATTTAATTACAGAACTAACAATTAGCTGCAAAGTGCTTTGGGATGCGCTGCCAACGTAAAAGGTGAGATTTATACTCTTACTCCTAATTCTTGTGTGTTTATATGCAACTCTTTCTTTCTTTGGTACAATTCCAAAATGACACTAACTTGAAATGCGTCCTAACTTCCAAAACATAGTGCAGAAAACATGAATATATGCAGCAAAAGAAATAATATAGGAATAAGTCAACAGATACAAAAATCTGATCAGATAGATAGAGATGTAATTGCTTGGAGGACCCCTGGGATCCAGTGACAGACTCCAGTTTGAAAAGCTCTGTTTCAATACTCCAAGAACTGACAAAACTTTCCAATGATACATTTTAAAAACAGGTTTACATTTTCCGCAAAATGTCACATACTTTCACTATGATTCCCCAAACATTCCATATTAAGTTTCAACACAGAAATGTTTAAGTATTTTCCGAGATTGACAAGAGTTCCAGAATCGACTGGGTTCTTGCTGATCCTTGTAGGCAGCTGCAGATATCTAACGTTTTGCAAAACTAACCAAATAAATCTAAAATGATTAATAATAGTTTGCGATCTGACACCCAAAGGACAAACACAGATCAAGAAGAGCCACTTATAGCCTTAGATGAAAGGCTGAGTGTAGCCATTTCTTCACAGAAGAACCAAAATCCACATTCTCAAAAAATAGCAGCAGTAAGGTGAACTGAGCATAGATCTACTCAATAAATGACTAGTAATGAGATCTTCAGGCTGAAGAAGAACATAAAACCTAGAAACTTCAGTATTAGAAAATGACAAATCATAACGTGGATCCTGAAAACTTTTCCTGCTGGAATTGGAGATGATAAATGTACTTCAAATTTAATATAACACTTAAAAAATGCGAGGTCGAGGGTCAGACGCACTTGATTGTCATGCTCTCTATCAGGGAGCAACAGAAATGTAAACATTACAGCACAACGCATTTTTTTTTAAGACTATAGGAAACAGGAAGTGTAACTCATTTAAAAGATTATAGACATTTGAAAGGAGTTAATTACAGAAATTATCCATCTTGTTTTTCAGCATCCCAATCAAATCTATAATTAAAGATAGAAAAGTGGAGTGTATTTTTAATGTGAGTTACTTATATCTTAACTTGGTCAGTCCATTCTTGGTAGGTACAATATATGACTTCTCTGCAGAAATCTTCTATTTTTGGCTTCCAAATTCAGCAGGAAGCCAAACATGTTAATAAGCAACCCATAAAGAATATGAATCACCATTTTCTTCCGAGTGAGGAGGCTTCAGTACGAACTAAACACTGCACTGTGTTCAGTGCAAACTGACATTTCCCAGTTCTGCCTCCAGTACCAGAAAGGAGAGCTTTTTTAGTTCAAGGGTTTGAGTGGCACAGTCGTTAACATTGCTGCCTCACAGCGCCAGGGACTCAGATTGGATTGCAGCCTTGGATGACTGTCACTGTGGAGCTTGCACATCTCTCCATGTCTATGTGGTTTTCATCCGGGTGTTCCAGTTTCCTCCCACAGTCCAAAGATGCGCAGGTTAGATAGATTGGCCACGCTAAATTGCCCCTTAGTATAGGTTAAGTGGATTAGCCATGGTAAATGCGCAGGCTTACGGGGATAGCGTGGAGGGGCGAGCCTGAGTGGGATGTTCTTTTGGAGAGTCAATATAGACTCAATGGGCTGAATTTCTGCACTATAGGGATCCTATGGCAAGCACAATCACTGATTAATCATCTAAATATCAATCAGATACTATCTCCTTGCGAATGATAAAGACCTCCAAGTTCAAAAGACTAAGAGGCTCCAGTATTCCCACCGGGCAAGGAGTTTTTAAATTAAAGGAAGTTTTTCCTCAAAATGGGGAGCTGGCAAGGGTCTTTTAAACTGAAAAGGTTTCTTGCCCCCCCCCAACCCCACAGTATGCATCCTTCTGCAAAAGTAAGTCACATTCGAGATAATGGCTTATAAATTCTCAATAAAACTATTACTTGTTCAAATTATTTACTTTCAATCAAAATTATTCTTTAAGACACTCCAGGCAGTTGATCTGTCGTGGGCTTACTTGTCACTGAAGCTGTCATAGAAACAAATCTCATAGTAATCTATAAAATTCTTACAGGACTAGACAGGGGTAGATGCAGGAAGGATGTCCAGAACCAGGAGTCTAAGGATATGGTAAAAACCTTTCAAGACAGAGAAGAGGAGAAATGTCTTCATCTAAAGAGTGGCATGTCTGCGGAATTTGTGACCACAGAAAGCAGTTGGGGTCAAAGCATTGTACAAAGTCAAGGAGTTAGATGTAGTTCTTGGGGCAAAGGGATTCAAAGGATATGGGGGGAAGGCAGGAACAGGTTACTGAGTTGTGTGATCAGCCATGATCATAATGAATGGCGAAGCAGTTTCGAAGGGCCAAATGGGCTACTCCTGCTCCTATTTTCTATCCAATCACAGTCGATATCTTGCTCAAGCTGCACTCTCGAGCCTGGAACATGGTGCGATAGGATGTAGGCATGTGCCTGTGGTCCATTGCAAAGTGAGTTGCTTAATTCAGTCATAGCACTATAGGTAATTGCCAAGTAGAGACGAAAGGTTTCCCTACTGGAAGAGAAGTAAACTGGAGGACAGGTAGCTGTAGTAAATAGTCTCATCTTTCTAGGTTACTTTCACTTGCACTCCTTTGCCTTTGCTTTTGTTGGAGTTCCAAGTGAAAGAGAATCCCATGCTGATCAGTCAGCTTATGAATGAAGGCCAGAAGTACAACCTAGATTGGAGTAACACTGGTCTATTAGAAAATCATTAAATGGTGCGTTTTTACACACAAGCTTCTCCAAGGACTTTCTGCACAAGATGTTATTAGATCATACTGACAGCTAGGCAGACTGGTTATAATGGGTACAACACATTTCTAATGTTGGAAGATGTTAGAAGAAATGGGAAATTGTTTTTATTTGCATTGGGAATGCTCCATATTATAGAACTATTGGAATAAAGTTAAAATGCTGGTTAGGCCTCAACTGGAAGTGTGTACAGTTCTGGTCACACTGCAGAGAGGACATATTTGCTCTGGAGTAAAGAAGAGATTTACAAGAATGTTGCCAGGGCTTGAAAATTGCAGCTATGAGGGAAGATTGGATAGACTAGATATGCCTTCCTTAAGATAGTGGAAGCCGAGGGGTGACACAATTGAGGTGTACAAAATTATGAAGGTGCTAGAAAGGGTAGACAGGAAAGACTGGCTTCCCTTACCCAAGAGGTCAATTACTAGGGGGCATAGATTTAAGGTGATTGGTAAAAGGATTAGACAGGCCATGAGGAGGAAAAGCTTTTTCACCCAGAGAGTGATGGGCGTCTCGAATTCAGTGCCTGAATTGGTGGTTGAGTCTTAAAAGGTACCTGGATCAGTACCTGAAGTGCTGTAACCTGCAAGGCTACAGACCAGGTGCTAGAAAGTGGGAATAAAATAAGTGGCTAGTTTTTTTTATTCGCCTCTTTTTTGACCAGTGGGACATGATGGACAGAATGGTCTCTTTCTGTACTGTAACATTTCTATGTTTCCAAGGATCTTAGCTGAAACGATAATGCACAACATCATGGGATTCAGGAATTGGAATTTTTTTCAATTATTTCTGAGAGAAGTACGAATGCAAGTTCATTAACATGCAACAGAAGTTTTACCTTGATAACTTGCATCCAACAGGTGACGAATACTGTGACCACTAAGCAATATAAAGGCCAACTCCATACCACAAATGGCATCCAGAGCACAACTACCTAAGGGTGCCCAAATTGTCATATATTAGAACATACTGGGAGCAAACAGACCAAATAAGAATCATTGGCCGATTAGAAAGGTGAAAAGGTACCCTTAGTTACTTGTTTTGTCAAAGAATTATTCTCTCCCTGAGCAGGGAAAACAAAATAAAGGTGTCAAAAACCCAGAGCAAACAGGATTTCCTAGGTAATAGTTTGATAATCAATTATACGCCATAAAGTACGACTTTCGACTCTTGAAGAACCCTGAATTAACATCAGAGGGCCAACGTTATATAGAGACAGGGCCATTTATGCGTGGTCAATGATATCTGACAAGATTATTCCTTTTTTGGTGCAATATAAGAAAATGCAGATGGTGAATGGAAGAGGTATACAGATAGGACGCACTGTGGATTGCTAATTTGCTTTTGTTAACCAACCTGAAGTTCTTGCTTTTTCAAAGTCAAAAAAATCAATGTTTATCTATTTTAGTATTAATACATACAGACACAGTGACATAGCCTGAGTTTTCTCTCACAAAGTGGTGGATTGGAAGTCCAGGAGAAAGGAAGATGAAATTGAAGTAGGTGCACGAGCAAATTAAAGTTGAGGTTCAAGGAAAATAGACCACTATTCGGACTCGTTTCAGAGCAGCAAGAACAAATGCCGGGTCACAGTTAACGTGGCTCCCTTTGAGATCAAGGAGAGGGATCTTGTGCTGTAAAAGGACCGAGGAAATGAATGTCACTTCCTACTTTATTCTCAAATGAAGTTTCCTCTTCTATTTCATCTGCAAATCTATATCACACAGCTCGTCCATGCTTTGTACATCAGAGAATTAGATTAAACATAACAATTCTCCTGAAAACATTCACTTCTCACTGTACACATCTATGCAAGTGCTCTTCAGGATAAGATATCTTTCCTGGGTAATCATCCCCCTTCTTTGGGAGAGCATTTCTAAGTGAAGCTCATTTCTTTGGACTATCGAGGCGGTGAAGTTCCTTAGAGCTTCTTGGACATCACTGCCATAACTTCAGTGGATGTCCTGCTCATGCACATATGTAGGATTTTCACCGAGGTCACAGTGGTGACGAAGGAGTGCCGTGCACACTAACATGTCACCCTTAACACTATTCTACGTTTAGTATTTTTTACCATATATTTAGTGCAAATCATAGTAACCCAGTTCAACAGACTAAAGAAAAAAATCTTGTTGTTCTTTAAAACAAAAATAGTAATAGTCCAGAGCGACGTAGCCATACAACATGCTAGTGCTCAATCTCTGCAGCACTGCAGATTTCATAGAACAATTCATTTTCTACCACAGGATCTCCAGCTTTAACAATCTGCACATAATGTCTGCAACAAAGTTTAAACATTTCTCCTGCTTGCAGAACTCTTCCCAGTTTCATTATGAAATATTGCCCCAAGACAGCAATTATACTAGTAATCATTCATTTGATAATTGCATTAACAAGTGTATTGAGACACGTGAAGCACAATGGTCCCAGCCTCAATTCCTCACTACACCAAGTCAACTGGTAAGGGCATTACAGTTGGGAAAATTAATCAAAGGTCCTGCTCATTATCCAGTGATTGCAGTGGGAATGTGCAACTTTGTGGATAAGATCTTGGTGCAGTTGAATTGTCAAACAGCCTGACACACACCTCCCAAGGTATCATAGCATATCAACAACTTCAGGACAGGATGCAAGGGAGAAAATGTAAATATTAAGACCTGATCATCTATTAAGTCAGGTTATTGGTTTGTGCAATAGGCCAAGGAAAGGCCTCGGATTTGTCCCTTGGAAGATCAGCCCAAGTTTACCAGGACATTTTCCTGCTCACAGCAGCAATCAGTGATTTGAAAAAGTATTCTGAAATCTTTACCCTGGCTTCACTCAGTTATGCAGCAAAATAAAATTACAGTGCTACAATGTGGTCAGAGATCTTCTGTATTTGCCTGTTAGGATAATACATAGGTTTCAACACACATACTTAATAGTCTTTGTTACCTTCCACCTCATGAAGACAAAATCACTGTTCTTTAACTCTTCATAATCAAATTCATCTGAGTTAAATGTTTTTGCATATTGGTAAAATGCCAAGAATTTCCCCTGGGGAAAAAAAATAAAAAAAAGTAAGCACACCAAAAAGCCAAAGCACTGCACATACAACACTAAAATCCTACAGCAGAGGAGACATAAGGATTTGAAGATGCATAATCCTAGTCATTGCACAAGGTTAAAATTCAGAAGAGGGACTAAAATGACTGAACAAGGCTTTGATAAGAAATTAACATAGGTAAATGATAACAATTGTGTGATTTTCTTAAGTACCACAGTCTGCTTTGTCTACTTGTGAGAAAAAATTCAATCTCTAATTGAAAATTTGTTTCCAAGAAGAGTCTAGTTTCTCAACCAAATAATGTTCCAAGCTCTAAAGATCGACAGTCACATCAAAGACATGACCACTTCAACTTTGACATGCTTTGAAATATCAAAACAGGAAATGCTACCACAGAACAAGCTATCCTATTTACGGTTCTAGCAGTCCAACCATAATCCAATTCCTATAACATGGCTAATTTATTTGTTAAATTTCACTTTCCTGAGGTGCAGGTTTTTCAATAGATTTTCAGGATAAAAACCTTTAAAGGGTTCACACGTAATCTCTTTAAAAATGTCCCAATTTAATGTTCAAAATTTTAAAGTTTAACACTTCTGATTCAAGCTACATTTGTACGGTTTTGATCCAAAAATGTAACGTTTTTCCTCAGAGCTTCAAGAACCATCAACTTTCCAACAAATTTCATGCTTCCATATAACAGAATCAGTTATACTGCAAAGGTGGACTTTTTCCATGAAGATCACAGAAACCACATGGGACACTTTTTTGTTAAGAAAGAAAAGGACATATTAAGCAGCTCTGACAGTAAGTGGGTAAAGATATTGTCTGGTGTAACATTGAGTCACAGTCCAGAAGGTTCCAGGTTTGCCCAGTTAGGTGATATCAGACAAGGCAGCAATTGAGGGGAAGTAGAGGTTACATCTCAGTTTAATATCCTTGAGTTAGAGAGCACTAGCTTGATATTTTGAGTTTATCTTGGGATAAACATCTTGTGCTTCTCAAAAGTTAAGTTTGGTTGCTGGAAAAGGTAGTTTAATGAAAGACCAGTAATTTTCTCCAGATCTGCCAATGTCACTCTTTAGTTAGGTGCACGGGTGAGCTGGAATGCCTTTCTCTCAAGCATTGCCTTATCCTGAAAAATGACTGACCCACCCCAGAAATTCCTCACATCCGTGTCAGTGAGACAGGAAACTCACCACGTAGACAAATTTCAGGGAAAGCACCACCTTCTACCCCTCCATGGCACACAGGTAACATGTCCATTTACTAATAATTGAGAGTCATATTTACAAGAAATGTCCGATAAACTAAATGGAAAATGACAGAAACTCTTTGATGGTTGAGGCTGACACACACAGTGGCAGGAAGAATGGGAACTTTCTTGTACATCCAGTCCTATACCTCATCTAGGAGTGATCAACATTCCACTTCCCAGTATCTTTCACTTTGATGAAGTCAATGTTCATGCAAAGCAATCCAAAACACAATGGGCTGAATTTTAACAGCTACCTTAAACTGTCAACCTCTGCATTTAATGGAGCATGCAGCTAGCCTGCTCCCACGAGGCAGGTTGACAATTTAAATATTTTGGTTTTACAGTGATTGGCCAGGTTTCTCAGACCTTAAAGCAGCATAGAGAAGGCAAGTGCCTTTACAGCACTGCTTGTGGGCCAGGAGAAGTGCTCAACCCTTGATCCCCCATCCACCCGGATCAATAACTGGATGTACCTGCTCTGTGGCTTGTTCATGAATCCACTCGGCCTGATTATGTCACTGACTAGTAATATTCAGGCCAGTGTCTAAAAATGCAAGATTAAAGCGTAAAACATTTCTCACGTACCCAATGTTTTCTATCCACATCTTCATCTGCATCCCATTTTCTTGTTAAAAATGGATGTTTTTTACTGATGATTTCTCCTTCAAAGAAGGTTGTAAGAGTTGGATATTCCTGTAACATTTAAAATTGAACAAAGAATGTAAAGTTATACCATTTCATTAGGAACTCTTACAAAATTAGCCCTCATTATTATTAGACTATTTCATAACTGTTAGAGAACAGCATTGACATTATAAACTGTTGGCACCTTTCAGGAAAAAAACAAAATAAAAGCCCTCTAAAAAGTTAGTTCCTCTAAATTTGTGGAATTATTCAAGGCCCTATTGGCCATTTACAACACAGATATTAACATATTTCACAGCAAGAGGATATGGCTAATAGTATATCAATTGTATTGTTCAGATATATAGGTGAAGGGCATTGTTTAATTATGTACTTTGATCACATATAAATAAGGGACCAAGGCTGCTGGGCATTACAGGGTCTGGAGTGCTTCCTCAGCCCCCAAAATGACATTGTAACATAATTCAGCAATGTTCCTTTAACTTTTTTTCTTTACTTAAAGTGCCCCTTAGGGGCTATTAACTGGTTTAACTTGCTGTTTTCCCCCTAATTGGTTAGTTTGTTAAATGTGTCTAATTGATCTATTCAAAAGCAGCAGAATGGCACAGGGACCCCGGTTCAATTCCAGCCACGGGTTTGCACATACTTCCCGCATCTGTGGGGGTTTACTCCAGGTGCTCCAGTTTCCTCCCACAGTCCAAAGATGTGTGGGTTAGGTTGATTGGCCATGGTATATTGCCCTTTAGTGCCAGGGGGACTAACAGGGTAAATCTGTGGGGTTACAAGGTTAGGGCTTGGGTGGTATTGTTGTCAGTACATGCTCAATGGGCCGAATGGCCTCCTTCAGCACTGTAGGGATTCTATGAAAAAAGTATAAAGAACTGGGAAACTGCAGTGTTGAGGAAGAGGTAAGAGACAGAACAAAGTCAACAAACTCTCTTGGTAAAGGAGGAGCTCTGTGTCTTGACTTCACCAACTGGCTTGGATTCTATTAACAGATAAAGGCTTTAACTTAGAAGGGTAAAGTTTAGACTTAATTGCTTTTTATCCAGAGGTTGGAGATAGCGTTTGGAATGGACCGCCACGAGAGACAGTGGCAGTCCATTTGTCAAAACATCAGTTTTCTTTGCTTTTGATACTGAACTAAAAATACATCTCTGCTTAATATTAAATCATGGTGTGGAGATGCCGGTGTTGGACTGGGGAAAACACAGTAAGAATTTTAACAACACCAGGTTGAAGTCCAACAGGTTTATTTGGTAGCAAATGCGCTCCGAAAGCTAATGGCATTTGCTACCAAATAAACCTGTTGGACTAATATTAAATCCCCATTTGTACCAATGCCAATAGCTCATGGTTGTTGCTATCCTGAAGTAACTTTCAGTTCCCTTGTCATTCTCACTAATTGAACAAAGAATTCCTGCCACCATTGTCAAATTGCATTGAAACTGTAAAATCAGCCTCCGACTGACGATCATCACTACTACGGATATTGTCTTGAAAGCTAATTCTGGAGTAAGCCTAATGAGGAACTATGAACAGCTCCAATCAACAAATGCAGCAGATCATTTAGATTGCTGGTCCTTGTATGTTTTGTGTTGCGTCCTATTTTTGCACTTTGCTGTATGGGGAATTGACTGATTCTATAAAACCAACCGGACTCCTCAACAATTATCAACTTGGCCCTGCTCCAATAACAGTAGGATATCATATGATCCTTAAATTCTACACCATGGGCTCCTTAATGGAGAAGATAACTTGCTACTTGGGTCCCAAGGGTACTCAACAGACCAGTAGTTACTCAGTATTTCACCAAATCAATGCTTCTGTAAGGAAATGGTTAATCAGATTGACCTGAAATTTATTAAATGCTGTACCACAATCGATTTTCCTGTACATTTATCTTTTGAGCAGGGACGTTTAAGTCAATTTAAAATAAAAAGAAGTGCTGGAAATATTACAGTTTGGTAATCTGTGGAGAGAGCAACAGAACTGCAGAATCCCTACTGTGCAGAATAAGGCTGTTCGGCCAAGTGAGTCTGTACCAACTCTCCGAAAGAGCATCCCACCCCTCTGCCCTATCCCTGTAGCCCCACGCATTTAGCATACTTAATCCACCTACCTACACATCTTTGGACACTGATGGGCAATTTATCATGGCCAATTCATCAAACCTGCACATCTTTGGACTGTGGGAGGAAACCTACACAGACACAGGAAGAATGTGCAAACTCCACACAGTCACCCAAAGCCAGAATCAAATTTGGGTCCTTGGTACTGTAAGGCAGCCGTACTAACCACTGCGCCATCCCTAGAATTAATGTTTTGAGTCAAATGTGAATCTTGCAGAACTGAAGTAAAAATAAAAATATGATGGCTTTTGAAGCAGGTGGAAATAAAAGGGAAATCTTTTAGGATAAAGAGAGAGTGGGCAGCACGGTGGCACAGTTAGCACTGCTGCCTCACAGCGCCAGGGACCTGGGTTTAATTCCGGCTTTGGGTCACCGTCTGTGTGGAGTCTGCACGTTCTCCCAGTGTTTCCTCCGGGTGCTCCGGTTTCCTTCCACAGTCCAAAGATGTCCGGGTTAGGTTGATTGGTCATGCTAAATTGCCCCCTAGTGTCAGGGGGATTGGCAGGGTAAATATGTAGGGTTACGGGGATCGGGCCTGGGTGGTATTGTGGTTGGTACAGACTCAATGGGCCAAACGGCCTCTTTCTGCACTGTAGGGATTCTATGATTAAGTGGCAAAGACATCCTTGAACACAAGGCAAAGGGAGTGTAATGATAGTAAAGAAACAAAGCGTTTGTCCAGAGCAAGAACAATTCACTAAGCCCCAACCTCTCCCCTAAGTGCCACTTATTACCATAACATTCACCAATCTCTGATCTCTGCGGCACGGTAGCACAGTGGTTAACACTGCTGCTTCACAGCTCCAGGGACCTAGGTTCGATTCCCGGCTTGGGTCACTATCTGTGTGGAGTTTGCACATTTTCCTCGTGTCTGCGGGGGTTTCTCCGGTTTCCTCCCACAGTCCAAAGATGTGCGGGTTAGGTTGATTGGCCATGCTAAAATTGCCCTTAGTATCCTGGGATGCGTAGGTTAGAGGGATTAGTGGGTAAATATGTAGGGATATGGGGGTAGGGCCTGGGTGGGATTGTGGTCGGTGCAGACTCGATGGGCCGAATGGCCTCTTTCTGTGCTGTAGGGATTCTAAGATTTCTGGCTCACACTATCCCGATTTGTGTTCTCTTGAACTGTCACCTTTGACCCTTCAGTTTAGTTTCTGCATTAAAACACACCAGTCTGGATCAATTTTATCAAAATGCCATTTCCTTGGCTTTATATTTACAGTTTGCTCAGAACCACTCATGACTGTGTCCATCCACAGCCAAGAGCCAAGGAGAATTATCATTGTTCCACAACCAGAACCTGAGGTGCAAGATACAATTTCCAGGGCATGGAAAATTCCACAAATCAGAATTGCCATTTATGGTTTTCTTCCAATACCTTAATTTTACATCAAAATGAAATAATGCTTATGAAAGTATACCTCTGTGCCTTTGAATATTTGTTCATGTACTTCCAAAATCTGTGCTTGCATCATATTTTACTCTTTTAATGCTTAATTATTTTACAATAATACAAATACATTTTGTTCCAAATGCCTGCCCATATTTTCATGAGCCTCTGGCTTATAGTAAGCTTGCAATTTCTTCATTGACAAGTTTAGCTGCTAACATTTGTAGAGCTCTGCACTTCTTTAGCTGTCACCCTTTGTAAAAACTGTAAGCAAAGTTCCTAACTGTCTGCTTTGATCTTTGTGGTGGATTGTGTGTCACTATTCAAAGAAGAGATTGACATTCTCCTAGTTTCCTGGCCAGGACCATCAAAACAGATTAACTGGTCTTTCACCTTGTTGCTGTTTAGTTACTGCATTTTCTACAGAAGAGTCACTGAACTTCAAAGTAATTAATTGTATGTGAAGTGATTGGAAATGTTTGAATCATGCACGGTATACACTTTTTTGCCTCTCCAAATTAGTGACCCAACAAAACACTGTTATCGTCAGCATTTATTAATCTTAAAAGATAGTTGTGGCACTCATTAGAGGGGACAGCCTAGAATTAAATAGATAAGCAGGTGCAGTACGAGAATCCAAGACATCAAATATTACACTTACTAAAATATTAAAGTAAGGATATCGGAATTTGGTTAACTCATTTAATGTCACTTTCATATATTTGACTCTTTTCTAAATTAGATTGAAACACCAGCTACAGTATACTGTTTAAGTGATAAGAACATACGAATTGGAGAAGTAGATCATATGGCCCTTCGAGCCTGCTCCTCCTTTCAACATGATCATTGCTGATCTTCTGCCTCAACTCCAATTTCCTGCCCAGTTCCATTTCCCTCGATTCCTCAAGATATCAGATTCAGTCCATCTCAATCTTAAATATATTCAACAAAGAAACAGCCACAACCCTCTGGGGAAGAGAATTCCAAAGACTGAATCAAATTTGTTTTGGAAATAGAGACTTTAAAGTGATAGAATTGGAATTTCTGAAATTTTGAAGAGGGTTAACTAAACTAATTCAGCCAACTTATTCCCAATGTGTAAAGCCCCAGAATTAGAGGAGATACATTTAATAATCAGTAAATTAGTAGAGAGAAGAATCAGATCAACTCTTTATTCAGAACAAAAGGGCATTACATTTGTATACATAGAACATAGAACAGTACAGCACAGAACAGGCCCTTCGGCCCACGATGTTGTGCCGACCTTCATCTGAAACCAAGATCAAGCTATCCCACTCCCTACCATCCTGGTGTGCTCCATGTGCCTATCCAATAACCGCTTAAATGTTCCTAAAGTGTCTGACTCCACTATCACTGCAGGCAGTCCATTCCACACCCCAACCACTCTCTGCGTATAGCACTAGAAGACCACAGAAGTAAGATGCAAAACTGGAACAAAAGGCAATTAGATGCTTTTCTGGTAAGAGAAAGAAAAGTCAATGCTATTGCATTTTATAGTATTTTCCATTCATAACCATTTTTAGTTTGAGGTATTGTACACTGATATTGCCAAACTCTGCAAGGGCAATGCCATCTACACCAGACAGGAGTTATTTTGCTCATGTCTTCAATTGCCTTATGAGAGCTTGACGAGAATGTTGAATCAGTTTTACGAGCCCAAATTTTTCAAAGGTCTAGTGGACTGAACATGCATTCTGATCCATACAAATGAGAAGGGCCAGATTTGATTTTTGATCTGTGTCAAGTTGACTAAGCTCAATCAAGCTTCTAGCTGGGGCACATTTTCCTCAATTCCTCTCGGGCAAGAAGGAGGAAGCAAAATCTGATTATCAGAACTCTCTGCTGAAAACAACACATGCGGGGTGGAATTCTCCCAAAAAAATTTGAAGTGTTGAATTCACGAGAAAACTGGAGTAATTCACACTGGTTTATTCAGTGGGAGTACAGAGAAGAATCTCCCACACTCTGTGCACTGCAGAGGCCACCAGCGTGAATATTATTAAATTTCAGGGGGCGGGGCCTATTCCCACTGGAGAGACTGAAGATCGGCACATGCACAGTGGCCCCGCACTGCCAGCCTCCTGACTGCTGGCCAGCCCTGTGACCCCCGCAACGCCGGCTCTCCGCACCCCCCATGGCCCAATTGCTGGCCCCGTGACCATTCCCGGGCCCAGCCCCAACACCTCTCCCCGCCACAATCTCCAGCTCCTCCCCTCCCCAAACTGACCCCCTTTCCCCCAGCCCATCCCGATCGCTGGCCTCCCTCCTTCCCCCACCGATCACACGGCAGCAACCCCACTGATTGCCCCCTAGGTTCCGCCCCCACCACATGCCCCACCCTATGCCTGATGGGCAGTGGCAAGGTGCCCCTGGGCATTGGCACTTTGCCCTTTGGGCAGTGCCAGGGGCCCAGGCTGGCACTGCCAGGGTGCCAATGCCTAGGGGGCACCACCCCGTCCCCCTGGGGGCCCTGATTGCCCCCCATCATTCCAGCGGGGTCAGGCTGCTAGCTCCCTGAAACTGGGGAGAGTGTGTAAACCCCGCTGGTGTGAAATACTCTGGCGGGGTGGGAGACGCTCGCGGGCCCGGAGACATCAGTCCCGGGCCTGCTAATGATATTCAAATAATATTAAAATGACCATTTAAATGGTCTGTGCATCTCCCCGTCAATTTCCAGAGGGGAGACGCTGCTGCCAAGACACAAGTGGGGCACGAATGCACGCGCAAACCTCGCGAATCGGCTGCCGTGGGATGGGAGAATCGTGGCTATGGTCTTTGGACAAGAAGAGGATTGGCTTCACTGTGATGTTTTCCGTTATCAAATGGTCTACCAATACTTGCTATTTAGACTAATACATGAAGAATAGGGACTCAAAAAGGGTGACCGCAAATCAGCAAGTCAGCCCCATTAGGAGGAGAGAAAAACTGGGACAAAAACTTTCACTGATTCAGGGCACATCGAACACTATAGGGAGCTTTGTTCTGCAATGCTGGTAGAACACTCGGGAAACACTCATCTTTCCCGACAACATACCACAATACAGGTCAGAAGTAAATATGCTTAAATTTAACTGAGAAGTGAAGCTAATTATACATTGAAATGATTATGGTCATTTGATTTTTTTTTCTGGCACATTATTGTGTTTAATTCAGCACATCTTACCTCAGTGAGCCCCTTGATCTTTAGGTATCCACAGAGAAAGGAGTTTTCCATGTCAACGTGCTACAGAAATAAACAAACGGTTATTCAGAATTTGCTTTGCTTGCAATTACCAAAACAATCAGAGCCATGGAAAGTTATTTAGATAGACAAGGGGATTAGGGGAATGTTTTTAGGCAGAGATATTAAGAGCTTGAACATTTTGCCATGGAAAGTGGTTGAAGAGACCATTGCATCCTTCAAGAGAAAATAACCATGGGATAAATATTTGAAATTAAGCAAAATGCAGAGCTATGGGAAGTGTGCAGAGCATAGGTATTAGTCTTGGATTAATCTAGCAAAGAGCCTGCACACACTTGATGGAACAGAATAACCTCCTACATGTTAATGATCGCCAATACTTATCAAGAAAAAAAGTGCAATGTTTTCTCCTCTCTCTTGCAAATACTGAATTATATCAGGGACAATTCCATTGTTATCACCTCACATTGAGCGCACAGAAATAAATAAAAGTTACAAGGGCATACGGCCCATCCAATCTATCTCAGCATTCATGCTTCATATAAGCAAACAGTTATGATTAGATTAAGCACCCTGGTCCCACTTTCTCATCATCCTTTCTTCCTTAACCCATCTATTTAATCTAATCTTGAATAATGATAATTACTGCCTCGAGCACAAGCCCCGGAAATAAATTTCAAAGTTTCACAACTGCGTGTGGAGAAGTTTTTCCTGCCCCCTCTACATTTCCTCATGGAATGCCGAACCTGTCCAATCACTTCACTATTTTAAAATACCATGATATTGCCCAAAAGACTCCATTTTTAAAAAGTCTCTTGATATTTGTGTTCCTTCACACCTGGCCATGTCCTGTAAAATCCGCGTTGCAACCTCTCAACCTCATTATCCTTGATTTTGGTCACAAGGAATCCACAGTGGAAAGTTCCATCAGAGTATTTATAGCTTCTGTTCAAAACTTAGGAGTTCATTTTGCAACTATCGAGTTTGAAACTGTCCTTTACTCTTGTTAGAAGCTTAACGACACAAACAACTTCCACATTTTAAAATGTGGAAAGTTGCCAAAATGTACTTTTGTGTGTTTCTTCTCATCTTAAGTAAATGCAGTAAAAACATACATGCCATCCTGCTAGTTATGTAATTTGCTTTCATTTCAGGAGCTGAGAGTCACAGTCTATAATGTCACTAACAGAATAAAGCACCACTTAAACAATGACAAACTGTAGTGAGTTGTAAGGGAGAAATACAGATGATTAGCCTACAGGAATCACGGTGCCAGACCCAGCCCCACCTTCCCACCACTATGATCAGAGAAGCTGCTTTATCAAAATGTCATGAATATATACCTCCGCTGTAACTCATTTTCCTCAAGTCCAAATTTTGCCCAAAGCATCCCATAGCATGAGTGATTGAGTGAAATCACAGAACCAACTCCACTGGGATACAAGTGTCATTGCATGCATAATTTCACAGTGAAACTGATGGCTG
This sequence comes from Mustelus asterias, assembly GCF_964213995.1. Lineage (NCBI taxonomy): Eukaryota > Metazoa > Chordata > Chondrichthyes > Carcharhiniformes > Triakidae > Mustelus > Mustelus asterias. The sequence goes on from NC_135823.1 coordinate 41,177,375, forward strand.
GAAAATGTGAAAAGTTCCAAAAACAGTTTGGCTAGCAGTAAATTATAAAGCTGTCACTCGGCTGAGCAATTTGTATCACATTACAAACTGGAAAAATGCTAAGCAAAGGGTAGAATGATTTACAGCTGCAGGATCTATCTGCCCATTTATTTAATCTTGTGCATTTCAAAACTCTACATGTAGTGGTTAAGTTCATAAGCATTTTAGTAATGTGAAATGTTAGTAATGTCCAAAGATGTGCGGGTTAGGTTGATTGGCCAGGTTAAAAAAATTGCCCCTTAGAGTCCTGGGATGCGTAGGTTAGAGGGATTAGTGGGTAAAATATGTGGGGGTAGGGCCTGGGTGGGATTGTGGTCGGTGCAGACTCGATGGGCCGAATGGCCTCCTTCTGCACTGTAGGGTTTCTATGGTTTCTATGAAATCCATCAAAACATACTTGTAGATAGAATGTTGGCATAGCTGTTCATAGTAGGATCTCACTAGAAGTCAAATGTACGTACTTATTAACAATGGTTTTGAAATGGATTTTTTTGGAAAAGAAAAGTTTAATCTGACGCTTACCAATGGGCACAGTTGGGTATGGTGTGAAATTGTTACGGCATAAGATCAACAGCCAGAGATTGCAAATTCATATCCTCCACTGCAACTTCAAAAATTGAATTTGTGGATATGGAAGCAAACCAGATTGTTGCAAAAGTCCAGCCAATGTCCAACAGGCAAGAGAACTTGCCACTCTTACATGGTCTAGCCAACATGCAGACAACGTGGGTGGCTCTTAATGCCTTTAGAAGTGGTCAACCAATACACTCAGTTGTACAAGCAGTAGCTTCAAATAGAAGACTTATTTATTCAGGGTAATTAGGAAAATAAATGCAGCCCCGTATTCCCCACATCCAGACAATAAAATAATGCCTGTGGCACAGTGTAACAGAGCCAAAAGAGGACCCGGCATCTGAAGGTACACAACAGTAGAAATGGTACTATGGATTTACAAGCCCATTCAAGTAATTTCAATAAACTATGTGGTGTAGCTACATATAAATCTTCCACAACAGAGCTTCTGGCAAGGAGTAACAATCTAGCAAAAGAGTCAAGGAGGTCTGCAAACTACAGCAAATCTTCTGCAATTTGTAATGTTGTCAATGCTGTTTAATGACCATCTGTACCAGCCAGCCAAGATTATTCTTTATAATTAACCACTAAAAAGTGAGGAAATTGGATAAAAGTTGCTCCAAATGGCAGAAGATATAAAAGGCAATAAAAGGGAAGAGCAATGTCAGTGAATGTTTACAAGTGACGCAACTTCCTTTGAAATTGAGAAACCTTGGAGAAAAGCCAAAGCTTCAAAACCAAAACTGAAAATAGGACACGAAATAGCAGCTTTGAGACACTAATTTTAGGTTTCAAAAGGCTGTAGCCATAGGATGAAGGAAAAACAAAGTTTTGACATCAGTATAGTTTTTTCTGGGGGTACAGTCAAATGCAAAAGAAACCTACATAAAATTATTTTTAAAAATGTTCGAAGAATGCTCAGTGGTTTTCCACTTTTGGCACCGAAACGTTTGCAGAGCAACAATTTGATCCATTGCAAGTCTCCTCCTTCTGTCCCAATGCTTATACAAGTGTTCCCCTTCATTCATGTGCCAACTCCAATTCCCATACAAGCCAGCCTTCAGCCTTATTGAGTGAGGCTGCCAAGTTAAGAAAATATATTTTTATATTGATTTAAAGTGAAAATTGCTGTCACATCCTATACATATAAAGATTTGTACCAAATGTAGTTCACAAACAGGTCAGAATGGGAACACGACTCAAATTCCCAGCTTTTACTCTTGTTCCAAAAACAGTTAGCACAGGACAACATGCCAAATTACCAAGTTCAACCTGTGTAGAAACAGGTAAACTTATGGCACAAGGCAGGGTTTCACTGCATCACATTGTTGGCAATAATTATTAGTTAAAACTTTTGTCCAAGTTGAGTCAATAAAGCTCAGCCAGCACAGCATTACAAGCATTTCAATTCACTTCTGCAACTTGGCCAAGGGAGGGGGGTATCTCATCCATGATTTCCATTTTGTCTTCCAATGTCCAGTTCCAGAAGCATGTGTGTAAATACAAAATATGATCAGGATCAACTGTGATGCCTAGCCTATTGATAATCATTGTATAGAGTCACATGTTAAAACATTTTGCACTATAGGATGAAGGGAAGCCATAGGCTAGGCAGGACTTCCAGGGTTTTCAGACCATATGAAAGAATGGGATAGAAAATATTGGGCAATGGCTGAGCATTAATAGTGAGACTGCAAGGAGGAGGAAGAGACGGTACAATAACTTGGAACAAGAGCGAAGTCAAAGGAGCAGTGACAACAGTTGCACTGATAAAATAGACTGAAGACAATCGAAACTTGATCAATTTTTGTTGAAGACTATTTCTCCTTGGAGAAACACAGTGAAGCAAATTACAAGCAAAGGAGGACATAGCTTTCTTGAATAACATTCTATTACTGGTGGTCATGAGGTATGTTAATGCAGTCTAACTGAACAGATTTTCTTTCCCTATAGCGCCATTCTGGATCCACTTGGAACCTCCCCACAACAGCAAAATCCAGATCGTTAATATATCATCAGGTGAATTCCGGACACAAATAGACTGCATCCCTTTATAAAACAAAGCAGACTGAAGCTTGAAATACAGTCATGTCAAAACTTTGCACAGCGATGTCCAACCTGACCATATGCAGCCTACAAAGCCAAACCATTCAGTTCTATTTGAATTGACATTTCTTAATTGTCGACTTGTCTGATTTGAATTTTGAGCCTTGGCAAAATCTGTTTGCCATATTGTTGCCTTATTGGTGGATAAGTCCTAAATCAGAACACCAAGATCTGTTAATACCAGCAACTTTAGATATTCAAAAAATACTGAACTAGGATTTAAATTGCAAATCCTAGTTTTCAATTAAGGGTATTTTACCAGAGTGCAGCAGATGGCTAGTTTCAAATCTCTATTGGCACCAGATCAATAATAAAATGATTTACATGGTGCAGATTATTCACTCCTGTACCTTCCTGGCTAACATTCAAGCACTATTTTTTGCTTCAATCATGACAACCTGCAGGTAGTTGCTGAAGAACTCTATATTTACAGTGAAGAATTTATCATTACTCATATTGGAGTATTTTGATGTGTATTCAGCGTAATTATATAGAGGCTGCTGCCCTTGGACCAAACTCTCAAGATCCACTCTAAATAAACTACAACTCAAAAACTCCCATCACCTGCATCCTGTCATGTTTCAAGTAATTTCGCTATTATATTTATCCTTGCAAAGCTTCACTCACCTTCCAATGATAATTGCCTTTCCCTACATCTGCAACCTCCACCATCCCACATTCCAGGTTAATGTCTGCTCTTCCAACTCCAGTTTTTCTCTTTGCATTCCCCTTTCTCCACTCCAACTTTAGTGGCACAACCTCAGCCATCTGGAGCCCCACCCTGAAGCCCCTCAAAATTGTTAGCACTCTCCCTCATTCAAAAGCTACTTTAAAACATACCTCTTGATATATGTTCACCTCCCTATATTTTTCTTCTAGCATTCCTCCACATTCTTTTTCATCTGTATGAAGTATTTTGGGATATCTTATTATATTAGAGGCTGTATATAATACATGTTATTGTTTCTGACCACTGGCAGGTCCTAGATGCTAAAAGAAAACCATCCAATTAATTTGTAAGGCAGGCTTCATAGTATCAGCCTACAAATGTCCTCAATGGTTGAAGGTGAATTTGTATGTCCAAAACTACTTCACCAGACACTGGCCAGATTAGTCTGACAACAGCTATGAAAGTCACTTTTTACTGCTTAGTGGTATCCCAAAACAACCCCAGCTGGTCCATTATGGACATTGTGTAATCAGCAATACTGGCTATGCTGTCAAAGTTGCCATGTCCTGTTTACAAATCCCTGCATCGTAAAGGAAATGCACCTTTTATTCGCATTAAGTTCAGAAAATTTGAAAGACACTGAAATAACTGCAGTCACAAATGCACATGCCATTATGATTCCAACCACAAAATTCATAAACACTAAACAAGAGTGGGTTACACCATGTGACGTTTAGAAAGCCACTTTCTGATTTGACCCCCTAGTACATACAGACAATGAGTGAAACATCTTTCCATTGGCCAAGTTAAAAATTAAATTCAAACTTCTTTTTGCTGATTTAGGTTTGACTCACCAGGATCTATTTAGTGAAGTCATGTGAAGCAATCAAAAAAGTCAGCAAAACAAACATTTTATGAGCATGTCCAACTTTGATGAGTTACCACATTATATTCAGTAGCTTGGCAAGATCTACCCACAACACTGGAGGTTCAATGTATACCTCAAGCAGCAGGATAAGTCTAAGTGACAGATTGTGAAATGCTCAGCAATCACCAGTAGTAAGGCTGTACTGATAACAATGAGTCCCAACAAAATATCATAAACCGGAAATATAAACTCCCCATTCCTCTCTCCACAAGTGCTACCTGATTGGTTGAGTATTTCCAGCATTTTCTTTTCTTTTTCAGATTTTAGCAGTAATTTGCTTTTTGTTTGATTGTTTAATTCACTATCACTTATCTTCCAGGAATCGTTCTGCTCTTCTTTGTGATGTGATTTTTCTTTCTTCCACCCAGGTTACCTTCATTGCTATCCCATTTTGTGTTTCTTATAACATCCATTCACAGATGCTTCTCAGCAACTGTTTCTCGTTATGACTTTCTCAATAGGGATTCTGGGTTAGATACCATGTTTTATTTCATATCAAACCATCGTCACCTTTGTGGCAGTGTATCTCTTACGGCTCTTGCCATTTCATAAGATTCACCCTCTCCACGAGGTGACACCACATTCATGTTCTCAAACTTTCTCTTTATCAGGACAGATTTGCTTTATTTAACTGCCACCCTGGTCTCCAGATCTTTTCTATGGATTCTGATGAAGAGTCACAGACCTCAAACATTAACCTCCATTAACACCCTCTCCACAAATTCCACCTGGCCTGACATTCCTAGTATCTGCAATATTTTGTTTTATGATAAAAGCACAGCTGCTCTGATCAGCACTGGCCAATCTGAGGAAAGATGTCAAAATGGCAAAAAAATATATAGTTGCATGATAAAAAACAAAAAGGGGCGAGTAAAGAAACGCAGTTGGGAGAACAATAGAAGAGACTCAGTGGAAGGAGAGGGAATGTTTATAAATTCATAAAATGGATTAAAAGATAGGATAAGATAGGTAATGGGAATTTCAAGATGGTTAGCTGCCAAACCTCTACAGGTGAACCACGAGGGTCTTAGAAGATCGTTCAACCGTTGGGCCTACTTTGTTGGTAGAGCTATCTAGCTACTCCCCTGCTCATTTCTCAAAGTTCTATAATATCTTTCTCCAATTTCATCTATTTACTCTATGAAAACCATTCATGATTTAACACCTCTATCAAATCTCTTCTTACCTTCTTTTGAAGAAAAGACCAGATTCCCCACATTACTGAAGGCCCCATCCCTGATACCTTGCCAGTAAATCTCTTATGCACCCTCTCCATGGCCTTGACATCCTTCTCAAAATGGAGTGCCCCAAATTGAATGCAAGACTTCAGCAGAGTCCTAAGCAGTGTTTTATAAAGGTTTATCATAACTTCCTTTCTTTTCACTCTATTAATAAAGTCAAGCATCCCATACACTTTTTAATAGTCTTCTCCACTTATTCTGCCATCTCTAATGACTTGTGTACACACAACCCAGGTCCTTCTGTTCCTGCACCTCCTTTAAAAATATATCAGATTTCTTTTTAGTATATAGTGTGCATCATCTAATGTATATCAGGTATAATAGTGTACAGCAGTTAGTGTATATTGGCATGCTTATTCCTTTTTCAACAGGGGTGTAATAGTTATAACAGGGGTTTTACAGCAAAAGACATTTTAATACAGACATGCAGATATTGAAGTGATTTTGTTACATCCATCCTTACAAAGGGGTAATGGTAAGTAGATATTTGAAAGCCATGGCAAGAAGCAAACTCCATATGTGGGATAGTGGTGACAAACACATCAGCATTGGGTTAGCAACATCAGAGGAAATATGCATTTCATATTTCTACAGTAGTAAGGATAAGAATCAGTCGGATAAAGTAAGGTAAACAGGAATGTCTGGTCAAGGTTTGCGTGCAAATTTCTGACAACCAAAGACAAGCCTTGTAGGTATACAAGGAAATGGAAATCCAGTGGAGAGCTATAAAAGCAACTTATACAAAGAAAGTATTGAGAGGTACAAAAAGGAAGTATGAAAAAAAATCTTGCATGCGATATCAAAGTTAACAGCAAAAGTTTTTAATAAATATACCGAGATTGGTAAATAGTTATGCGAACTCCTTAATAGCAAGAAGCAAGCGATACTCCAATTGATGAGAAGTTAATTACCGATTTGTTAAACAAGTCTTGTGCATTCATGTTTATAGTACTGGGAGACGGGTTAGCTCAGCTGGCTGGACTGCTGATTAGTGATGCAGAGCAACGCCAACAGCACAAGTCCAATTCCCGTACCAGCTGAAGTTATGCGCGAAGGCCTGCCTCTCCAACTTTGCTCCGTGTCTGAAGAGGAGTGATCCACAGGTTAAATCACCACCAGTCAGTTCTCCCCCTCAAAAAGGGGAGAGCAGCATGTGGTCACCTGGGACTGTAGTGACTTAACCTTTGAACAAGATTTTTTTTAAAAATCAGTGGTAGAATGGATAAAATAAGTCAAGCGAAGCACTGTTTGGATTTAATACAAAAAAAGACAGTGAAGAAACCAGAACATATGGAAGACAAATTCTCCAGGACCTGATGGTTTCCATGACAGGAAATTAAATAAATATGTGCAGAAATTGGAGATGAATTGAGTAACAATTTTCAAAAGCTCTCCTGATATGTGAATTGTCACTGGATTTAAAAACTGCAAATGTCACTTCATTGAAGAAAGGAGAGGAAGAAACCAAGAAACTACAGTTCAAATCCGCCATCAGGATAGGCTGAGCAGATCAGATTCAGTTCAGATTTATAACAGCAAGTGATGCCTGACAATCTAGTTACAATTTGAGGGGTCAGTAACATGGCGGATAAGGGAGTGTCTACGAATGTTGTTTGTATGGACTCCTAGGTGGCAATGGGGACGGTTCAGCACAGTCATTAACAGAAATGAAAGTGTGCAGAATTGTAGGCAAACTTAAGCGATGCATTGAAGGTAGAAAACAAAGAATAGGGGATAATGGTAATCTATTTCCATTGCAGGGATGTGACAAGTGGTGTTTCTCAGGTAGCTGTACTGAGATCTAAACTTTTTTATTATCTATAACAGTGAGAGGGAGAGTCAAAAGCCATGTTTGACATTAAAGGAGGTGGCACAGTGAATTGTAAATGAGAGCAGAAAGTTACTAAGAGTTAGACAGATTATGTGCACAGATCAAACTGCAGCAAATGGAGTTTAATGTGGAGAAGTGAGAGCTTGGATCCAAGTAAGATAATTCAAAATATTTCCTTAGTAGTATTAAAAGCTGATGGACAGGTACAGAAAGTAGTCAAAAAGGGAATGGAATATTCACCTTTACCCTCAAGGGGGGCTGAAATACAAAGGGCAGTTTATACAGAACCTTGGTCAAATCACCATCTAGAATAATGCTCCCAATTCTGGGCACCACATTATAGGAAGGATATATTAGTCTTCGAGGAGGTATATCACCAGAAAGATACCAAAGTTCAAAAGAATTAAGTTAAGAGGACAGGTTGTATAAACTTGGTTTGTGTTCTCTCAATTTTAGTAGGTTGCAGATGATCAAATTGAGGTAACCAAAATGATTCAATAGGGTAGAAACAGCAGAAACTCTGGTGAAATCTAAAACAAGGGGACATGATATTAAAATTAGAGCTATGCCATTCAAGAGTGAAAGCATTTTTCCACAAAAGCTGATGTAGATAATGAGTTAATAGAAATATTCAAAGCTGAGAATTATAGCTATTTACTGGGTAAAAGTATCAAAGAATATGGATCATCAGCAGGATAATTGGGATTGAGGTACAGATCAAACATGATCAGGTTAAATGATGGAACAGGTTTTAGGGGCAGAATGACTCCTATTGCTCTGGGCCATGCAGAGGCAAACTTAGAGCTGCCACTACAGAACCAAATTAGGTACAAGAGGTAACTGCCAGTAACAGAACATAAATTCAGTTCACAGTTAATTAAAAAGTTGATTTTTTAAAAAATGTTCAAATGTCACTCTGAGTGCCAATTAGGTCTGACAGGTAAAGGAAGATACAAACTTAGAGACATATAACTACAAGCAGTGTGTGTATCAGGATAATTCTGAAACAAGAAACTCAATAAGCATGAGCACCAAACTGCAAATCTCCCAATATTATAAAGTTATGGGGTTAGTTTGGGAAACATCAACGCTGTTAGACCAGTTGAGTGTTTCCAACATTTGCTTTTTTTGTTCCTAACATTCTAGTAAGAAACGCATTCATATGGTAACGTTTGAAATGATGAGCGGCATAAAAGCGGTCAGTTATCACAAGAATCATATATCCCCTCAATGCAGGAGGAGGCCATTCAGCACATCAAGTCTGCACCAACTCTCTGAAAAAGTATTTTACCTATGCCCAACCTCCCACCCTATCCCCATAATTCCACACATTTATCATAGCTAATCCATCAAACCTACACATCTGTAGACACCAAGGAGCAATTTAGCATGGCCAATCCACTTAGCCTGTACATCTTTGGACAGTGGGAGGAAAACAGAAAACCAGAGGAAACCCACATAGACACAGAGAACACACAAACTACACACAGACAATCACCCAAGGCTGGAATTGAACCCAGGTCCATGGTGCTGTGAGGAAGCAGTGTGAAAAACTGAATAAGATGGTGGGAACTCATAATTGAGGGGTTCAGAAAAGGAGTTGGTTAATAGAAAAATAGAAACTAGATGCAGGAGTAGGCCATTCAGCCCTTCAAGCCTGCTCCACCATTCATTTTGATCATTGAATTCAATATCCTGATCCCCCTTCCTCCCCATATCCCTTTAGCCCCAAGAGCTATATCTAATTTCTTCTTGAAATCAAACAACGTTTTGGCCTCAGCAACTTCCTGTGGTAGTGAATTCCACACATTCACCACCCTCTGGGTGAAGTTTCGCCTTACCTCAGTTCTAAAAGGTTTACCCCCTCATCCTCAAACTATGACCCCCTAGTTCTGGACTCCCCCACCATCTGGAATGTTCTTTCTGAATCTACCCTGTTAGAATTTTAAGTTTCTGTGAGATCCCCTCTCACTCTAAACTCCAGTGAATATAATCCTAACCGATTTAGTCTCTCCTTATATGACCGACCTGCCATCCCAGGAATCAGCCTGGTAAACCTTCACTGTACTCGAAATGGTCCTTCCTTGCTGACAAACGAACAGGAACATGGCAGTAGTATTGACAGGAAAGGGGGGTGGAACTGACCGCAAAACCCAATGTCAACACTGAGTTTCGGAGTGACACTGATCATCACCCCCCATGAGTGAAGAGATTGATGTGCGATTATAACTTTACCTGGAGCACCACTTCCACGTCGTAAGAGTTGCCTTTACTCTTCTGGTGCCCCCTGAACTTGGAGCCGCTGTACAGGAGCGTGGTGGCGACCCCGGGCTGCTGAGTGTTGATGGGGGGCGGCGGGATGAGCGAGGCCGACTCGGTGCGGACCGGCATGGCGCGCTGTCACCCCGGCCCAGCCTCTGGTGGCAGGGGAGAGAGAGAGAGAGAAGGAAGGAGAAGGTGGGGGGGTGAAATCAGCCTGTGTATTGCCAGATATCCGGCCTCCGCAGCCAGCGTCGCCAGCGCTTCTCCTTCACAATCCCTGACAACGCGACATGGCCGCGGTCCTCCCACTGCCGACCCAAGGCGGCCACATCGCCGCCTCTCATTGGCTGCCGTCCGCCAGTGCCGGGGGTCTGGCCAGCATTGCGCGTTCCCATTGGCGGAGGGAGGAGGAGGGGTCACAAGGTCACTGTTGAACAGCGGTGAAAGCTCGGTTAGTGCGCACGCGCGGACCCTGGGCATTCTGGGAGTTGTAGTCCTCTGGCGGTGAGGCGCTGAGCTGTCGGTTCCCCAGTCCAATTGCGTGCGCCCTTTTGATGTTAATTTATTATTGTCACGTGTATTAGTCTGCTGTGAGAAGAATTGTTTCTTGCGCACTATACATAGAGTGCATAGAGAAGGAAAGGAGAGAGTGCAGAATTTAGTTTTACAGTCATAGCTAAGGAGTAGAGAAAGATCAACTTAATGCAAGTTAAGTCCATTCAAAAGTCTCTTTGGCAGCAGGGAAGAAGCAGTTCTTAAGTTGATTGATACACGACCTCAGGCTTTTGTATCTTTTTCGGAAAGAAGGTAGAAGAGAGAATGTCCAGAGTCAGAGCAGGACACCTCTCCAGAATTGCTGCATGTGCTTCTTTGATAATAACCCTTGCCCACAAGATGGGTTTCTTCTAAACCTCTTAACATCTGAACACATTACATCAACATATTTCATTCATACTAACAACTTTATCTCATACCTGTACCATAGTAAAAGATCCCATGGTGCTTCACAGGAGCACTATAAAGCAAACCTTCTGACATTTCAACAAAGGTTTTTGTGATATTAAGGACAGATGACCAACGAAAGCTTGGTTAAGAAAGAACAAAGAAAATTACGGCACAGGAACAGGCCCTTTGGCCCTCCAGGCCTGCACCGAAAATGCTGCCCGACTTAACTAAAATCCCCTACCCTTCTGGGGACCATTTCCCTCTATTCCCACCCTATTCATGTATTTGTTAAGACGCCCTTTAAAAGTCACGACCATATCCGCTTCCACTATCTCCCCCGGCAGCGAGTTCCGGGCACCTACCATCCTCTGTGTAAAAAATCTGCCTCGTACAACTCCTTTAAACCTTGCCCCTCACACCTTAAACCTGTGCCCCCTAGTAATTGACACTTCCACCCTGGGAAAAAGCTTCTGACTATCCACTCTGTCCATGTCTCTCATAATCTTGTAGACTTCTATCAGATTGCCCCTCAACCTCCATCGTTCCAATGAGAACAAACCAAGTTTTTCCAATCTCTCCTCATAGCTAATGACCTCCATACCAGGCAACATCCTGGTAAATCTTTTCTGTACCCGCTCCAAAGCCTCCACATCTTTCTAGTAGTGTGGCGACCAGAATTGAACACTATCTTCCAAGTGCGGCCTAACTAAGGTTCTATAAAGCTGCAACATGACTTGCCAATTTTTAAACGCAATGTCCCGGCCGATGAAGGCAAGCATGCCATATGCCTTCTTGGCTACCTTCTCCACCTGTATTGCCACTTTCAGTGACCTGTGTACCTGTACACCCAAATCCCTTTGCTTATCAATACTCTTAAGGGTTCTGCCATTTATTGTATATTTCCTATCTGTATTAGACCTTCCAAAATGCATTACCTCACATTTGTCTGAATTAAACTCCATCTGCCATCTCTCTGCCCAAGTCTCCAACCGATCTATATCCTGCTGTATTCTCTGATGGTCCTCATCGCTATCCGCAAATCCACCAACTTTTGTGTCGTCTGCAAACTTACTAATCAAACCAATTGCATTTTCCTCCAAATCATTTATATATACTACAAACAGCAGAGGCCCCAGCACTGATCCCCGAGGAACGCCACTTGTCACAGCCCTCTATTCAGAAACGTACCCTTCCACTGCTACCCTCTGTCTTCTTTGACTGAGTAAGAAGTTTAACAACACCAGGTTAAAGTCCAACAGGTTTATTTGGTAGCAAAAGCCACACAAGCTTTCGGAGCTGCAAGCCCCTTCTTCAGGTGAGTGGGGATTCTGTTCACAAACAGAGCATATAAAGACACAAACTCAATTTACATGAATAATGGTTGGAATGCGAATACTTACAACTAATCAAGTCTTTAAGAAACAAAACAATGTGAGTGGAGAGAGCATCAAGACAGGCTAAAAAGATGTGTATTGTCTCCAGACAAGACAGCCAGTGAAACTCTGTGGGGGTTACAAATAGTGTGCCATGAACCCAATATCCTGGTTGAGGCCGTCCTCGTGTGTGCGGAACTTGGCTATCAGTTTCTGCTCAGCGACTCTGCGCCGTCGTGTGTCGCGAAGGCCGTGTCTTTATATGCTCTGTTTGTGAACAGAATCCCCACTCACCTGAAGAAGGGGCTTGCAGCTCCGAAAGCTTGTGTGGCTTTTGCTACCAAATAAACCTGTTGGACTTTAACCTGATGTTGTTAAACTTCTTACTGTGTTTACCCCAGTCCAACACCGGCATCTCCACATCATGACTTCTTTGACTGAGCCAGTTTTGTATCCATCTTGCCAGCTCACCTCTGATCCTATGCGACTTCACCTTCTGCACCAGTCTGCAATGAGGGACCTTGTCAAAGACCTTACTGAAGTCCATGTAGACAATATCCACTGCCCTACCCTCATCAATCATCTTCGTCACATTCTCAAAAAACTCGATCAAGTTAGTGAGACACGACCTCCCCTTCACAAACCATGTTGCCTCTCACTAATACGGTCCACTTATTTCCAAGTGAGAATAAATCCTGTCTTAAAGAATCCTCTCCAATAATTTCCCTACCACTGATGTAAGGCTCACTGGCCTGTAATTACCTGGATTATTCTTACTACCCTTCTTAAACAAAGGAACAACATTGGCTATTCTCCAATCCTCTGGGACCTCCCCTGTAGCCGGTGAGGATACAAAGATTTCTCTCAAAGCCCCAGCAATTTCCTCCCTTGCCTCTCTCAGTATTCTGGGGTATATCCCATCAGGCTCTGGGGACTTGTCTACCTTAATGTTTCTCAAAAACCCCAATACCTCCTCCTATTTGATCTCAATATGACTCAAACTATCTACACACCCTTTCCCAGACTCATCATCCACCCAGTCCTTCTCTTTGGTGAATATTGACGCAAGGTACTCATTTAATACCTCGTCCATTTCCTCTGGCTCCATGCATAGATTCCCTCCCTTGTCCTCGAGTGGGCCAACCCTCTCGCTCTTTATATATGTATAAAAAGCCTTGGGATTTTCCTTAATCCTGCTGGCCAACGCTTTTTCGTGACCCCTTTTAGCCCTTCTTATTCCTTGCTTAAGTTTCTTTCTACTTTCCTTGTATTCCACACTTGCTTCGTGTGTTCCCAGCCTCCTAGCTTTGACAAATGATAAAGATCCAGATATAAGAGCCAGGAAAATATCAGCTACAGAGACAGCTCACCATTGTTCATCCAGTCTTGGAGTATGCAAGTTGTGTGCGGGATCCTTATTTGTCAAGAGATTTAAATAAGATTAAAGTGATCCAAAGATGTGCTGCAAATTTCCGCACTAATCAGTATGGGAGATACACCAATGTCGTATCCTTGATCAAAGACTTGAAATGGAATGTGTGGTATGTACTGCTGTCTCATAGCACCAGGGACCCAGGTTCGATTCCAGCCTTGGGTGACTGTGTGGAGTTTGCATGTTTTCCTCATGTCTGTGTGGATTTCCTCCAGGTGCTCTGGTTTCCTCCCATAGTCCAAAGATGTGTAGGTTAGGTGGATTAGCCTGATCATGTTCTATAAAATATGGAGTGGAATGGTGGCAGTAGAAACATGCACCTGGCATCCTCTGGCAATGACAAAAATACAAAGTAGCCCTCCACACAAACTACCAAGACCATTTTATTTCCAAGATCATGCACCAACAATCCTTATTCCTAAAGGGACAATCCTACAATGGAACAAGTTGCCAAAGGAAATAGTCACATCGCTTGAAATCTTCAAAACCTATCCTTAAATTATTTCCATTTTTAAAAAAAAATTTAATTATCAGGACTACCATTTCAGTAGACTATGCCTACTTTAGCTCACAGTACACAAACATTGGCAGCTTGAATATGGATATGAGCCCTGTGATGCCAACACAATGAAAACAAAAAAGAAGAAGAGGTTAAAAGTAGGTTTACGGAGGAAATTTCGAAGCTTAGGCCCTGGCAACTAAAGGCGTGGCCATCAGTAATAGTGTGATTATAATCAGGGATACTCAAGAGGCCAGAATTAGAGGAGCACAAGTATTTCAGAGGGATGTGGGGCTCGAGGAGATGACAGAAATAACTAGGGACCACGTCAAGGAAGGATTTGAAAACAGGCTTGAGAATTTTAAAATTGAAGACTTACTTAACTGGGAACCAATGGATGTTCAATAAGGAGTGTAGGATAGTATGGCAGGAAAAGCACCAGGCTTCCTTAAAGTGAGGTGCTAACCTGGTGAAGCTACAACACAGTACTAAATGCATGCAACAAACAGAGCCAAGCAATCCCACAACCAACAGGTCAGTTCAAAGCACTGCAGTCCTCATACAGGGGGTTTTACTTTATTGCAGTGTTAATGGAAGACCACTTATGACACTAATAAATCAATAAATAACATCCATTAGTCCATAATGGACAATTAAACAACTAATTGGAGGCACCACAAATATCCCCATTCCCAATGATGGGGAGCCCAAAATATCAATGACGACAAAGCCGAAACATTTGTAACCGTCCTCAGCCAGAAATGCTGAGTGGACAGTCCGTCTCAGCTTCCTCTGGATGTCCCTGGTATCTCAGATGCCAATCTTCTGCCACTTCAATTCACTCAATGTGATATAAAAAGGGTGAAAGACAATGGATACAGCACAGGCCAAATGGGCCTTAACAACATTCTGGCAGTTGTACTGAAGACTTGTGCTCCATAACTAGCTTTGCCCCTGACTGAGCTACTCCAGTACAGCTACACTGGCACCTACCTGACAAGGTGGAAAATTGCACAGGTATATCCTGTCCAGAAAAAGCAGGACAAATGCAATCTAGCCAATTCTCACCCTATTAATCTATAGCAAAGTCACGGAATGAGTTGTCGATAGTGTTATCAAGCAACACTTATAAGGCAACTCCCTAATCACCAATGCTCAGCTTGGCAATTGCCATTTAGGGTCACTCAACTCCTGACATCATTACAGCTTTAGTCCAATGGACAAAAGAGCTGAACTCAAGAAATGAGGTGGGAGTGACTGCCCTTGACATCAAAGCAGCATCTGATGAGTGTGACATTAAGGAACCCAAGCAAAATTGAAGTCAAAGGGAGTTGGGGGAAAATTCTCCACTGGTTGGAGAATTAGTCTTACACAAAGGTAGATGATTGTGATTATCAGAGACCAATTATCTCAACCCTTGGACATCGCTGCTGGAGTTTCTCAGGGTAATATTATTGGCCCATCTATCTTCAGCTGCACCATTAATTACCTTCCCTAAACCATGAGGTCAGAATTGGGGATATTTGCTAATTATTGCACAGTGTTCAGTACCATTCACAACGCTGTCCTCGGATGTTTCCTCTTGTTAGAGAATTTAGAATGGGGGATCACTGTTTAGAAACCTATTAATTTAAGTCTTAAGTTTATTTAAGTTAATAATCTAAACAAAAGAAGCATGGCAGGGGCACCTAAGTCACATGGAGTACCCATCCAGTTTCACATGGGAATTTCACAATGTTTCTTGTGTCCAAGACGGTGACATGCACAGGAAGTTTTGTCAACTGCAGCAGCTTGAGCCCTTACTTTTGGAGCTAAAGCAGCAGCTGGCATCATCGTGGTGCATCTGCAAGACCGAAAGCACATTTGTATATGTAGTCACCCCGCACCCCTCTGTTGTCTAATCTTAAATCTTGTAGGTCTACAGTCATGTGCTGTTTCAAATTTGTTCATTTATTCCCCCTTATTCATGTGGATTATTTTTAAGATCCTTGAGTCATGCTTTTGGTTTTGAACTGATTTAATCCATCCGAATATTTCTTTAACTTGTGATCTGAAAATATCACATCAATTTTGGAACCTTGCATTCATAACCCCATTACAGGGATCAATCGTTCTAACTTGTATGAATGCGATTATGGTTGATTAGGTATGTGCATTTCAATTTAAGATCGCGCAGTCAAAAGTGGGATGCAAAAGCTTTGAATTACACTTCAAGTTAAAGAGGCTGGTATGGATTCATTTTGACTCAAGCTTGCATGTGCAATGCTGAAAGCCAGTCTGTTAGACCGGTCTGAACTTTTCAAAGCACATTGATTTAATTGGAGTACAGCTAAAAGTAAGAGTGACTGCCCTTGACATCAAGACAGCATTTGACCAAATGTTGCATCAAGGAGCCTGAATAAAATTAACCAAGGGGAATCAGATGGAAGACTCACCACCGATTGGTATCATATCGAGCACAAAGGAAGATAGTTGTGATTGATGACAGCCAATCATTTCAGCCCTAAGATTTTTTTTTTTCATTTTTATTACAGTGTTCATTCAGTGAAAAGTAAAATATGCTCTTAATATTGAAAGACAATAGTTTATTTCTATGAAAGTATGTTAGCAGATCCAAATCCTGCGGCACATCTGGTTCTATGGTGACAGCTTAGCCCTAGGATATAATTGCAGGACGGTGCACTTGGCCCAACTATCTTCAGCTGCTTCATCAATTACCTTCCCTTATTATTAGGTCAGAAGTTTGTGTTGGTATTTAATAGGTTCTGTTGATGGATGTTAGATAAGGTAATAAGGTGTTGGGTATTGATTAGTTAATTATGCTGATGTGTACATAAAGAAGAGTCAGCGAGCACTGAGTTTTTGCAATAAACAGTCTCCACCAAAGCATCCTAGTCTCAGTGTCTTCTTCACAACCAGCCTTGAGAATTCCACTGACAGTGGGAATGTTTGTACCAGTCATAACTCCTCAAATAATGAAGCAGTCTATGTGCCTGTGTGCTGCAAGACCCAAACAAAAATCGGGCTTGGGCTGTTCAGTGACAAGAAACATTGCCTTGCATTTGTGTGGCACGAATGACCATTTCCAACAATAGAGAATCTAACCATCTCTCCTTGATATGCCATGGAATTACCATCACTGATTCTCCCACCAGTAACATCCTGGGGATTACCATTGGTCAGAAGCTTAACTGGACCAACCATATAAAGACTGTGGTGATTAAAGCACATCAGCAGGCGAGTAATTTTGTGGTGAATATGTTGTTCATCCATCGTCGTCGATGAGGACCTCGACACCATTAGTCATTATGAGGCTGGATGCGATGTGTCTGAAGATGACTGATCAGGCCAATTCGGGCACAGAATGTCCTGGCACATATTGGGCAAACCTGTGTAGGTGCTGTAGTTGTTGCGCTGGTGGCTCTGGACTTGCGCAGCTCACGCTTAAGTTGTGCTTCAGCATTGCACCTTGCTTCATAAGCTTGACAGCCCTTGTGGCTGAGGCAGCGCCAGGTAGGGCGGTTTTGTGCCAGCGTTTCCCAGGTGGTCGTGTCTATGTCAAGCGACTTCAGGGAGGCCTTGAGTGTGTCTTTGTAATGTTTCTTCTGCCCTCCATGCGAGCGTCTTCCAGCAGAGTGTTCCCCAAAAAGGAGCTGCTTGGGTAGGCGCTCATCCGGCATACGGATGACATGACCTGCCCACCGGGTCTGTGCTCTCATCAGCAGTGTGTGGACTGATGGTAGACTTGCTCTAGAGAGAACTTCAGTGTCTGGTACTTTGTCTTGCCATCTGATGCGTAATATTCTGCGAAGACAAGTCATGTGGAAATGATTGAGCTGTCTTGCATGCCTTTGATACACAGTCCACGTTTCACAGGCATAGAAGGGGGTAGTGAGTACCACAGCGCAGTAGACCTTCAGTTTTGTTGCTGGGCTGATTCCTTGACGTTCCCATACAGTGGAACACAGTCTACCAAAAGCAGAACTTGCCTTTGCTATTCTGCAGTTAACTGTATCAATAGTCTGTATCAATAGTCACTGCTCAGGAGAGGGTACTGCCAAGATAAGTGAACTGGTCCACTGCCGTAGTTTCTGCCCTTTGATTGTGATTATGGGTTCTGTGTACGGTGCATGAGGAGCAGGCTGGTGCATGACTTCGGTCTTTTTAATGTTGATGGTGAGTCCAAAGCTGTCACAAGCCGTGGAAAATTTGTCCACACCGACTTGCATCTCTGGCTCTGAGCCAGTATACAGGGCGCAGTCATCGGCAAAGAGGAAGTCTCTCAGAACAGTCTCCTTCGCTTTGGTAATAGCTTGAAGTCTCCTCAAGTTGAAGAGCTTCCCATCCACTCTGTACTCAAGGCTGATTCCAGCAACACTGTTCTGGAAGGCATCATTCAACATGGCAGTAAACATCATGCTGAACAGTGTGGGTGTGAGCACACAGCCCTGTTTGACACCATTAGTGACTGGGAATGCCTCAGAGGATTCTCCGCCGTCCAGTACTCTGGCCATCATGCCATCATGATTAAAGCACATCACCAGGCGAGTAATTTTGTGGTGAATAACTCACCCCCTGACTCCTCAAAGTTTTATAAAACTTGAAGTCAGAAGTATGAAGGAATACTCCCAAGAAGCTTCGATGAGTACAGCTTGAACGAAGCTCAAGAAATGCAACACCATCCAGGACAAAGCAGCCTGCTTAATGGCACCCCGTCCATCACCTTACATGTTCAATCCCTTCACCTCTGGCACACAGTAACAGTAGCGCGCGCCATCTCCAACATGCACTTCAGCAACTTGTCGAGTCTCCTTTGTTAGCATCTTCCACATGCATGATCTCTACTATGTAGAAGAGCAGCACAGGCATGGTGATGCCTCCATCTGCAAGTTCTCTTCCAAGTCACACACCATCCTGACTTGGAAATATTTTGTTGTTCCTTTACTGTCACTGAGTCATGAAATTCCCGCCTAACAGCACTGCAAATGTACCTAGAACAGATGGACTGCAGCGGTCGAAAAAGGTGGCTCCTCTCCACCTCAAGGGCAATTGGGAATGGGCAATAGATGCTAGCCTTGCCAGCAAAGCTCATATTCCAATAACAACAACAAAATGCTTTTGATTTATGAGTGACTGCCTCACATGTGCCTGTATGATCCTGTGCCAAGAGTTAAAATGACCTTTGGACAAGTCCCAATAACTATGACATGTGGAAAATTTTTTAGATTGATTGCATTGGCCTGTTTCAGAGGACTCAGAAAGGTAAACAATACTTTCTGGATGTAATAGACTGTTATTCTAAATAAGATTAAGTAGCAACCATCAAAAATTGAATTTATTTTTAAAGATAAAGTATTACATTAATCAATTATACAATTAAGGAAGAAGGGAGAAATTCTGTCCTTTATACTCTTAAGGGCTGCAAGATTTCAATTCTGTCTTTAAAATGGCTACATGAATATTTTGGTGTGATTGTCTGTGGCTGTACATTTCCCTGTTGTGTAAGAATATTATGAAGGCTTTGTTTAATTCTGAAAAGTAAATTTGTCTTGAAGTTACGTTACACTGGCAGACGATGGCCTGATGGTATTATTGCTAGACTATTAATCCAGAAACTCAGCTAATGTTCTGGGGACCCGGGTTTGAATCCCACCCCGGCAGTTGGTGGAATTTGAATTCAATAAAAAATTCAAATTAAAAAAAAATCTGGAATTAAGAATCTACTTGATGCCGCGATTAATTCACTCGGGAGGCTGGATCGTACCCGGGAAATAAAGGCTTTTATTCGTAACAAGAATGGAGCATACTGCTTAACAATACAATCCCAGACTAAAGGGTCACTAGGCAGTGCAGTGACCTTTATACTCCTATAGGTAGGCGGAGCCAACCGGAGTGTACCACAGAACAGTATCAACAGGTGGAACACCCCAACCCTAACCCCAACAGTAACAAGAGTAACATATGTACAAGTGCCCATAGTGATAACCATCTATGGTTCAGTACCCATAGTGGTAACCATCTATGGTTCACCACATTCACCCCTCCTTTAAAAACAAAGGCCGGTGGGGCAAAAAAAACAGTACGAACTGTCCATATATTCACAAGTTCAGTCGTATCGGAGGGCCGCACCGTCTCTGCGACCTCCTCAACACTGGCGGTAGCGCCAGTTCTGGTGACCATGATGACCCTCTCTCCAAGGCGGTGTCCAGTGACTCCTCCAGTTCCTCACGGATGGGTGGACCATGAGGTGGCGACAATCTCCTGGACTCAGGAAAATCCCGAGGTGGTGACAATCTCCTGGACTCAGGCAAGCTGTACACGGGAGTAAGAGGATTAAGTTGTGGTCCCGATACTGCCCGCGCCGTGTCAGGAGGGGAGATAAAGGGCAAGGGGTCCCTAACCAGGGGTGCTGGAGCGACGGGGGTTTCCAGGTCCCCTGCAGGCGCCAGATCTAGAATAGAGACCATGTCCTCTCGCTCGTCAGGATATGCTACATAAGCATATTGAGGGTTGGCGTGGAGGAGATGGACCTGTTCAACCAAAGGGTCGGACTTGCAGGTCCTAACATGCCGCCGCAGGAGGACAGGTCCTGAGTACGTCAACCAAGACGGCAGTGAGGTCCCAGAGGAAGACTTCTTAGGGAAGGTAAACATCTGCTCATGTGGGGTAGCGTTGGTTGCCGTACACAGGAGGGACCGGATTGAATGGAGCGCATCAGAAAGTACCTCTTGCCAACGGGAGACTGGAAGACCCTTAGACCTCAACGCCAGTAAGACAGCCTTCCAGACTGTAGCGTTTTCTCTTTCAACCCGCCCGTTACCCCTGGGGTTGTAACTCATAGTCCTACTTGAGGCAATCCCTTTAGAGAGCAGGTATTGCCTCAAGTCGTCACTCATAAACGACGAACCCCTATCACTGTGGATATAACTGGGGTAACCAAACAAGGTGAAAAGATCCCGCAAAGCTTTGATAACCGTGGCAGCGGTCATGTCTGAACAGGGAATGGCAAAAGGGAATCGGGAGTACTCGTCAACCACATTGAGGAAGTACACGTTCCGATCTGTCGAAGGAAGGGGGCCCTTGAAATCAACACTCAGTCTTTCAAAAGGGCGAGTGGCCTTTGGAGTGACAGTCCAAAGATGTGCGGGTTAGGTTGATTGGCCATGCTAAAATTGCCACTTAGTGTCCTGAGATACGTAGGTTAGAGGGGTTAGCGGGTAGATATGGGGGTAGGGCCTGGGTGGGATTGTGGTCGGTGTAGACTCGATGGGCCGAATTGCCTCTTTCTGCACTGTAGGGATTCTATGATTTCCTTAATGAGGTGTGCCCTGTCAGGTCGGTAGAAGTGCGGCTTGCATTCAGCACATACCTGGCAGCTTCGAGTTATCGACCTGACATCCTCTACAGAGTAGTGTAGATTCCGGGCCTTTACAAAATGGAAGAGCCGAGTGATCCCCGGATGGCAGAGATCATTTTGGAGGGCCTGTAGCCGGTCCTCCTGCACACTGGCACATGTTCCACGCGACAGGGCATCTGAGGGCTCATTGAGCTTCCCCGGACGGTACATGATATCATAGTTGTAGGTGGAGAGTTCGATTCTCCACCTCAAGATTTTATCATTTTTGATCTTACCCCTTAACGTGTTGTTGAACATGAATGCCACGGACCGCTGGTCCGTGAGCAGGGTAAATGGTTTTCCAGCCAAGTAATGGCGCCAATGCCGGACGGCCTCCACAATGGCCTGAGCCTCTTTTTCCACAGCGGAGTGCCGAATTTCAGGGCCTTGGAGGGTGCGAGAGAAAAAGGCGACGGGCCTGCCCGCCTGGTTAAGTGTGGCGGCCAGGGCGAAATCAGATGCATCACTCTCCACCTGGAAGGGGATGGACTCATCGACAGCGTGCATCGTGGCTTTCGCGATGTCAGCTTTTATCCCTTCAAAGGCCTCTGCTGCCAGGAGAAAAGAGGTAGACTTTATGAGCGGACGGGCTTTGTCTGCATAATTGAGAACCCACTGTGCGTAATATGAAAAGAAGCCTAAGCATCTTCTCAGCGCTTTGACGCTAGTGGTTAGGGGAAGTTCAAGGAGGGGACCCATACGGTCTGGATCAGGGCCAAGGACCCCGTTTTCCACCACGTATCCGAGAATTGCTAGGCGGCGCTTTTTTTTTTGCTGAATACACACTTCTCCCTGTTATAGGTCAGATTCAGGCGAGACGCAGTGCGTAAAAACTTTAGGAGGTTGGCATCGTGGTCCTGCTGGTCATGGCCGCAGATAGTGACGTTGTCCAGGTACGGGAAGATAGCCCGTAGCCCGTTTTAGTCCACCATTCGGTCCATTGAACGCTGGAAGACCGAGACCCCATTAGTGACGCCAAAGGGGACCCTTAAGAAGTGGTAGAGACGACCATCCGCCTCAAAGGCCATATATTTTCGGTCCTCTGGGCGAATGGGGAGCTGGTGATAGGCTGACTTCAAGTCAATGGTGGAGAACACCCGGTACTGCGCAATCTGGTTGACCATGTCAGATATGCGCGGGAGAGGGTACGCGTCCAGCTGCGTGTACCTATTAATGGTCTGACTATAGTCTATGACCATCCGGGGCTTGTCTTCAGTCTTAACCACCACGACTTGTGCTCTCCATGGGCTAGTGCTAGGTTGAATGATCCCTTCCCTGAGGAGCCACTGAACCTCAGATCGAATAAAGATCCGATCCTCAGCGCTGTAACGCCTGCTCTTAGTTGCGATGGGCTTGCAGCCTGGCACGAGATTCTCAAATAAAGATGGCGGGGTGATTCTGCGTGTCGAGAGACTGCACGTGGAGCGCGCTGGGCAATTTGGAGGCTGCTGTTCTCCCACTGAAAGTGGAGGGAGTGGCCCATCGTACTGCAGGATCACACTCCTCAGGTGGACCATAAAGTCTCATCCCAGGAGTATCGGAGCGCAAAGGTGCGGTAACACGAGGAGCCTGAAGTTCTCATAAATTGTGCCCCGCACCGTTAGGTTTACCACGCAGCTCCCAAGAACGGTAACAGATTGGGACCTCGACGCCATAGAAATTGTCTGTCTGACAGTCTGTACTCGGAGACCGCACCGTTTCACGGTGTCAGGATGAATGAAACTCTCTGTGCTCTCGCTGTCAAACAGACAATGTATCAGGCGTCCATTTACCTCTATGTCCATCATGGACTTGTCGAGTCTGTGAGGCTTGGCCTGGTCCAGGATGATTGACGCCACCGTTGAATCTTGAGTGCAACTGCAGGCAGCTGAGATGGTCGATGATGATGACCCCTGCTGGTCGTCTGCGGTCGGTGTCGACCAAAATGGCTGCGCCCATGGATCGCACGTGGTCGATGGCGTTGAAAGTGGCGGCACTCGCAGGTCGCACGTGGTTGGAGACCTCGACGAAGCCGGAGACGCGGAGACCGATCCTGGAGAGTCACACGCCGCACTGCTTGGCTTCGAAGGTGGTTTAGCTCGGCACACTTTAGCATAGTGCCCTTTCTTCCCACACGCAGAGCAAAATACGGTTCTGGCCGGACACCGCTGACGAGGGTGCTTTGCCAATCCACAGAAATAGCACCGTGGGCCTCCTGGAGCTGCTGCCGCCGTCAGGTCCGAGGTTGAAAGCACGATCGCGCAGTTCCTAGGAGCCGCTGGGTAGGGTTGAGTCGGTGGCTGTACTTGCCACGATGTTCCCACGTGGTCGGTGGGATAAGTTTCAAGACTTCTGGAGGCCGTTTCCATCGCATCAGCCAATTCCACCGTCTTAGCTAGGTCTAAGTTACCTTGCTCTAGCAGCCGCAGACGAATATAGGATGAGCCGATTCCTGCCACGAACGCATCTCGGATCAAATCGTTAGTGTATTGAGTAGCCGACACTGGCTTGCAATTGCAGGCTCTGGCTAGCTGCTGAAGTTCGCGCAGGTTCTGTCCCGTCGTTTCGCCGGGCTGCCGCCGTCGAGTGGCTAGTAGGTGCCGAGCATGAATCTCGTTTGGCGGTTTGTTGTACAGCTTCTTAAGTAGTTCGATGGCCCCTTTGTAGTCTTGGTCATCACGGATTGTTGCATACACAGTGTCGCTTACCCTTGCGTGGAGGACCCGCAATCTATCGGCGTTGTTTTGAATTGCTGTTGAGCCGTCGATATAATCCTGGAAACACTTCAACCAATGGTCGAAAGTGTTCGATGCTCCAGCTGCACGCAGATCCAAGGTAAGCCGATCGGGTTTTAACATTTGCTCCATGGTTTTTTTTTCTTCAACCAAAATTGTTACTAATAAAATTGATGCGCGATTAATTCACTCGGGAGGCTGCATCGTACCCGGGAAATAAAGGCTTTTATTAGTAACAAGAACGGAGCATACTGCTTAACAATACAATCCCAGACTAAAGGGTCACTAGGCAGTGCAGTGACCTTTATACTCCTATAGGTAGGTGGAGCGAACCGGAGTGTACCACAGAACAATACCAACAGGTGGAACACCCCAACCCTAACCCCAACAGTAACAAGAGTAACATATGTACAAGTACCCATAGTGGTAACCATCTATGGTTCAGTACCCATAGTGGTAACCATCTATGGTTCACCACACTACTGATGACCGTGAAGCCATTGTCGATTGTTGGAAAACCCTATCTGGTTCACTCATGTCCTTTAGGGAAGGAAATGTGGCATCCTTACCCGGCCTGGCCTACATGTGACTCCAGAGCCACAGCAATGTGGTTGACTCTTAACTGCTCTCTGAACAAGGGCAACTAGGGATGGGCAATAAATGCTGGCCAGCCAGTGACGCCCATAAAACAACATGAATAAAACATCATTTGGAAAGGTGCTTGAAGAAAAAGCAAAAGAGAAAGATTCTGTAATTTACTGGTTTGCTGTGAGCACGTGCTATTTTGTTTTATTTTATCTGTTCTTTATTTGATTTGATTTATTATTGCCACATGTATTGGTATACAGTGAAAAGTATTGTTTCTTGCACGCTGTACAGACAAAGCATACCATTCATAGAGAAGGAGTGCAACAGTCATAGCTAGAGAGTAGAGAAAGATTAACTTAATGCAAGGTAGGTCCATTCAAAAGTCTGATGGTAGCAGAGAAGAAGCTGTTCTTGAATCGGTTGGTACGTGTCCTCAGACTTTTGTATCTTTTTCCCGATGGAAGAAGGTGGAAGAGAGAACGTCTGGGGTGCGTTGGGTCCTTAATTATGCTGGCTGCTTTTCCGAGGCAGCAGGAAATGTAGACAGTATCAATGGGAGGTTGGTTGGTTTGAGTGATGGACTGGACTACATTCACGACCTTTTGTAGTTTCTTGTGGTCTTGGGCAGAGCAGGAGCCATACCAAACTGTGATATAACCAGAAAGAATGCTTTCTATGGTGCATCAGTAAAAGTTGGTGAGACTCATAGCGAACATGCCAAATTTCCTTAGTCTTATGAGAAAGCAGAGGCGTTGGTGAGCTTTCTTACGTCGGCATGGGGGGACCAGGACAGGCTGTTGGTGATCTGGACACCTAAAAACTTGAAGCTTTCAATGATTTCTACTTCATCCCCATTGATGTAGACAGGGGCATACTCTCCACTATGCTTCCTGAAGTCGATGACAATCTCCTTCATTTTATTGACATTGAGGGAGAGATTATTGTCGTCGCACCAGTTCACCAGATTCTCTATCACATTCCTGTACTGTGTCTCATCATTGTTTGAGATCTGACTCACTACAGTGCTGTCATCTTTATTGAATTCAGCAATAAACATGGGCCTGAATTAAACTGGAATTATTGAAGTTAACTATCCTACTTAACTGTGAGAAATAGGCACGAGTTGGGGGCACGGTGAAATTCTGGTTATTGTTGCAAGAATGGTCTTTAATTCCAAACATGAGGCTTTTACATATAAACATTGGAAGTTTTGAACTGAAATTTTAGGGCAATGAGGTAATTCTGCTTGTTTAATCAGCTTGGTTGTGCTATGTAATCTTGGGTGTGGAAACCTATCTAAAGAAATGCTAAAAAATTGAAAACAATTGGAGTTTCAACAAAATGCTTCCTCTGGTGAGAAATTTTTATTTAATGTAAACAGTTGTTAGCACTGCTGCCTCACAGTGCCAGGGACCTGAGTTCAATTCCCGGCTTGGGCCACTGTCTGTGCAGAGTCTGCACGTTCTCCCTGTGCCTGCGTGGGTTTCTTCTGGGTGCTCCAGTTTCCTCCCACAGTCTGAAAGATGTGCTGGTTAGGTGCATTGGCCATGCTAAGTTCTCCCTCAGTGTCCCTGAACAGGCGCCAGAGTGTGGATTTTCGCAGTAACTTCATTGTAACTTCATTGCAGTGTTAATGTAAGCCTACTTGTGACTAATAAATAAAGGGCAGCATGGTGGCACAGTGGTTAGCACTGCTGCCTCACAGCGCCAAGGACTCGGGTACGATTCCCGGCTTTGGTCACTGTCTGTGTGGAGTCTGCACGTTCTCCCCATGTCTGCGTGGGTTTCCTCCAGGTGCTCCAGCTTCCTCCCACAGTCTGAAAGACGTGCTGGTTAGGTGCATTGACCCAAACAGGCGCCGGACTGTGGCGACAAGGGGAATTTCACAGTAACTTAATTGCAGTGTTAATGTAAGCCTACTTGTGACTAATAAATAAACTTCAAAACTTTACAGTGTTAATGTAAGCCTACTTGTGACACTAATAAATAAACTTTTAAAAAATGATGTTGATTAAAAATTCTGCTGTTGTAATGGATTTTCTATTCTTGAGGATAAAATATTGGCAAGATTTTACAATACTGCAACTTGGCAAAAAATGGTATTTGGTTCTTTTATGATCAGGAAATATGTTTTTAAAACTTACATGAGATATTGCAATTGCATCTGATAACTTACAAATATTAAAGGAAGTAAACCCTCTGTTGGCAGCTGATATTTTGGTAGTTCACCACATAAAAACTGCTGAATGTAAATTATATATATCGGGCATTATTAAATTTAACTTTCTTAAAAGTTTTTCCTATGGATATTTTCCTATGGTGACCGAAGGACATTATGCTTTGACAAATTAACTCCTTGGGTTCTTAAGCAGATTCTGTGTCTTTTCTTTTAAATAGGTGGGCACCGCATGAATACCGACGGAACAGCTAAATCCAGTAGTTTTAAGGATTTAATAATTGATCAGCAGACACCAAGTGTCACAGCATGGTGACAACTTAGATTAAAAGCTTTCTGTTGCAAAAAACTAGGAGTTGTTCCATTCAGCGTCATTTGTTACCTTCCAAGATGGGGTGGGCGGGGCGCGGGGGGGGAGGGGTGGGGTGGGGGGAGGGGGGAGCGATCTTACCAAAATAATCTAAGTGCTGAACGAGCGTGAAAACGGGAGAGTTTCAGACATGTTTTTCCGGTGAGAGAAAAATATCAAGTCTTATGACACTTAGGAAAAAAGAAGCAAAGTATGATTCTCGCCAGTAGGAGGAGTGGGCGGGGTCCATTCACACCGGGAAGCTGGCTACAGATTGCTAGATGGTGCTATTGCACATGTGCTCTGATCTCCCAGTGCACGGTGTCAAGAATACACAGTGAACTGGGAGATTGTCATTCCCCAACCCCCTCCCAGCCGATTGCCGCTCCTAATTCCCCCTCCCCTCAGTTGATCGCTGCCCCAGCGATCTGATGCAGAGTGCGCAGCTTCAAAGCACTGCCTCCCCTTTAGGTCCTGCCCCTCCCAATAGGCTTCACCCCTTGGCACTGCCAGGAGCCCAGTGGATAGTGCCAGGCTGACAGTACCAGGCTGGCACTGCCTAAGGGGCACTGCCCGCTCCTGCCCCTGACCACCTGAGGGAGCTTAAGTGGCCTCTGGTCCCACTGGCAGGGTCATCATATCAGGTGGGGGACCATACAGGCAGGTGAGCCGTGACGACTGCATCCCAAGCTAACTAATATTATAACTTCTAAATATTTAAATCAGCCTCATGCCCTTCCTGTCTGCAAGGCTGATTACGCTGGCTTAACAGAGCCGATAACGTCGTGAGAGAGGAGAAACCGGGCGCAAACCCATACGATCTTACTGATTCGCCACGCCGATCGACTGGCGAATCACCTCAGAGCGTATAAAAAGGGGAAATGGAAGGAGAGTTGTTCCAGCGCAGATACAACATTGGCATCAACTGACAATGTGGTAAATTGCATATGGTCCCGCTCTCAATATATGCATAGAATCATAGAGTCCTCGAGTACAGAATGAGGCCATTCAGCCCATCGAGTGTACACCGATTCTCCAAAAGAGCATCCTACCAACCCTCAAAACCCTGGTTCCATCCCCATAACCCCATGCATTTACCATGGCGAATTCACCCAAGACAATCTTCAGACATTAAGGGGCAATTTAGCATGGCTAATCCACCTAAGATGCACATCTTTGGACTACAGTATGGAAATAAATCACTAATGAAAACTGTTAAGGGCACAGCTGATGGTAAGTGCTGAGCTGTTCAAATCTCAGAAGGGAAACTTGAAGCAGCTGTCCTCATTTTTGTGTTTGCAATTTGTATACCGTGAGGAGAGGTTTTGGAATCCAGGAACGATGACCCAACTACTTATGATGATTTTACAGTGAAGTAAATGATTATTAAGAAATAGGAAAAAACAATAAAATGAAATAGAATTGCACTTAAATAAGCCAATGGCTTCACATGTTATCAATGCTTGAAAACAGTTCCAAACAATCTTAACTTAGCTACCTTCAGAGCTAACATCCCCCATCTGTGAAGCAACACCTTATAGACTTTAAGCTTATTAAAAATCTGGTGACTTTTACCAAACAGCGCCTTTAATTCTCTCTTGGGATGTCATCTGAGGTTAACAGCAGTTGGCTTTAGAGATCTGGCTTTGTTCACACTGCTTGCCAGGAGTTTGGCCAGCTCACAGTCTAAAAGATGTGCTGGTTAGGTGCAGTGACCCGAACAGCCGCAGTGTGGCGACGAGGGGATTTTCACAGTAACTTCTTTGCAGTGTTAATGCAAGCCTTACTTGTGACTAATAAATAAACAAACTTTAACTTTTCAGTATTTCTTTAAATGCGTTCTTTCCCTTTGATCTCCCCAGTGTTTTGCTCAGACTCTTTAGAACTCCCAGAATTGATCAATTTCATCTCTTTACTTTAGTGTTTAGAATTTAAAAGAAAAGGAAACTAAATCTGTCCATACGTTATCTATGAGAGTCTTTCACACCTTGCTTATCTTTTCCTTTTAGTCACATTCAGATTTATTCCTGTTCTACAACCACCCTTAGTAAATTACCTGAGGTAATCATCTGTTTGAAGTATTGCTCGGCTCATTAATTTTAAAAAATGTTAAGATTCACTCACTCACTCTGTCTCTTGCTTTAATTATCACTTACATACCCCAACAGTTTAAGAATATGACAAGAATATAACCATCAGAAAAATATTCCAATTTCTTGGGTTTTCCTGACAGGCTTTCTTGATAAAACATTCACCCTGTGTTGGGATGAACTGAGAGACATTTGGATTCAAATACTGAATTTGCTGGAAGTACAAGTGCACTTACCTGTTTCTATTCTTATCTATCCCGTCATAGTCATAAAAACAGAACAAATACAGTTTTGGATTTTATAATGAACATGTGAGTAAGGAAGTAGTAAAGAGAGAATTGGAACTTCTAAAAGGAAATTTCCTCCAACGAAATATTGGGAAAACTGAATTTAGCCTGAATGTTTTGCAATGACGACTCAGCCATGGTGAAGATGGTATAAGTGCCTGAAAATACTACCTCAGAACAGAGAGCACTTGTCATTTTGGCGGGGGCAGGAATTGTTCCCGTTTTGTGCATGCATGGTTTAAATCATCAGCTCCCTCCATTGAAGTTGGAGTTTTGTATCCCAGGAATGTGAAATCTGAATGTCCAGAGTAGACCCGGCAAAAGCAGATCTGAACTTGGTAGATTCTTTTGGATTGCCAGGGTGCCCCTTTGGAGAGTTAAGTTACCTCTTTAGATATGGTCTCGGGACATCTTTGTGGTTGGGGGGGGGGGGGGCGGGGGGCGCAGCGGTTCCAACTTTGTTGCCTCAATTTGGTCTCTTCTGTACCTAAAAATATTTTATCTGACATGTCCAAAGTTTCTACAAATTTTGTTAGTTGGAATTAAAGGGGGTGAATCACCCTGTGAAATGTAGTAGGGTATTTTCTCACCTGAAGAGGTTGATATTTTTCTTCAATATGAGGCGGCACGGTGGCACTGTTTGGGTGGCACGGTGGCACAGTGGTTAGCACTGCTGCCTCACAACGCCAGGGACTTGGGTTCAATTCCGGCCTTGGGTCACTGTCTGTGTGGAGTTTGCACATTCTCCCTGTGTCTGTGTGGGTTTCCTCCGAGTGCTCCAGTTCCCTCCCACAGTCCAAGGATATGCAGTTTAGGTTGATTGGCCATGCTAAATTGACCCTAGTGTCAGGGGGATTAGCAGAGTAAATATGTGGGATTACGGGAATAAGGCCT
The DNA here is from genome assembly GCF_964213995.1 of Mustelus asterias. NCBI lineage: Eukaryota > Metazoa > Chordata > Chondrichthyes > Carcharhiniformes > Triakidae > Mustelus > Mustelus asterias. The sequence continues at coordinate 41,207,768 of NC_135823.1, forward strand.
GAGTGGGATTGTGGTCGGTGCAGACTCAATGGGCCGAATGGCCTCCTTCTGCACTGTAGGGATTCTATGATTCTATGATTCAAGAGACCCATTTACGCACTTCAGATCATTTTAGACTCAGGCCAGATTGTTGGTCGCTCCACCACCACTGCAGCCAGCAAGAACAGAGAATTTGGTGCTCAGCCAAATCTCCATTCACAGCAGCGGGACTGGAGAATCCCAGCTGTGGATGAAGTCAGAGGATCCCGGTCAGGAAGGGGTGGATGAGGCAGGTCTTTCACTCCAAATTTCACTCTAAATCAAGGGGTGCTGCAATTTTAATTCACAGAAATATCCTATTTGTTTCTTTACATATCACAGCAGATCCTAATAGCTGCTATGTGATTGTATTTGGCGGTTTATTTCGGAAACAAGTAATTCTGCCCAATCTGTACGCACCTAATTGGGATGACGCTTAATTTTTTTAACCAATTTTTTTTCTTTTCTTTGCCTTATACAATCATCATCTAATTCTGGGTGGGGACTTTAATTGTATTTTAAATCCCTCTTTTGACCGTTCTAAAACTGTTTCATGCTCCCTTGATTAATGAGCTTGTGTTATGAATTTTTGTCTACAAGGTTAGGCAAGAGACTTTTCGTTTTTCCCTCCAGTTCATCATTCTTATTCAGGAATAGATTATTTTTCTTCTGGATGATAAACTTATTTTGCTTTTAGACTCCAGTGAGTATCACAACATCTGACCATGTTCCCCCCCCTATTGATGAAACTATGCTTTGCAGAAAATGTGTGTTTTGATACCGATCTTCTCCCTGACAAAGAATTTATTAAATTTATCTCCTCCCAGATTGATTTGTTTTTATGCATCAATGTGACCCATGAAACAACTGTATTCACTCTTTGGGAAGCATTTAAGGCTTATATCTGTGGTCAGATTATTTCATACTCTGCAAGGGTCAATGAGCAGCGCCCAAATCACCTATCTGAATTTGTTGACCTTGCAGTCCAAATTGACTGGTGGCGTGCTTCGCATTGAATCTACATTCTACACTCGGTGCCATGTGTATAAATGATCAATTTGAAACTCTCTATTCTACCCTGTATTCCTCTAAGGCTGCAGACAACTCCAGCTTTCATACATTTCTTGACAAACTTGATATTCCAACCTTGAGCCTGGCGAAAAGGTCTGCGTTGGACAATCCGCTCTTAACTCTAGAAATAGTCCAAAAGACGTGCTGGTTATGTGCATTGGACATGCTAAATTCTCCCTCAGTGTACCCGAACGCACCGGAGTGTTGCGACTGGGAATTTTCACAGTAACTTCATTGCAGTGTTAATGTAAGCCTACTTGTGACACCAATAAAATAAAAAAAAATTCAAGGTGCTACAAAGTCATAAGGTTCCAGGACTTGATAATTTTTCTGGTGATTTTTATAAAATGTTCCTCCTGTTTATCTCCGCTGCTTGGCTTACTTTTGTCAGAATTGCTTTCTCATGGTAATCTTCCTTCCACTTACATCAGGAAAACATCTCACTGATGCTGAGGAGGGGTAAGGATCCACTTGAGTGCAGCTTCTATCACCCTGTTTCTCTGCTAAACAGATACTAGTCAAAGCTCATGCCCATTTTTTCAACTGTAATCTCTCCTGATCAATCTGGCTTTACTAAGGCTAGGCGACTATTTAATAGTATTTACTCTAAGACGACTCCTTCTTTTCCAGAAGTTATGATTTCCTTAGATGCTGAAAATGCATTTGACTGCGCAGAAAACAATTTTTTTATTGAAGGTTTCAGAAAAATTTGATTTTGTCCCATTTTTATCTCATGGATGAAACTTTTATCTTCATCTGTAGCTTCAACCTGTACTAAATCTTTCATATTTCACTTGTATTCCCGTCCACAAAGTCACCGGACAAGACTGTCCTTCATTCTCATTTCCTTTTGATATTGCTATTGAATCACTTGCTGTGTCCCATCGATCTAATCAGGCTGTCACTGGAATTAACGGGGGTGGTTTATACCATAAGATCTCTCTTTATGCTGATGATCTTTTGTTGCACATATCTGACTCACCTGTGTTAATACATAATGCTCTTAACACTCTGCTCCAGTTCGGTAAGTTTTCAGGCTACCAATTAAATCTTGAAAATAGTATGCTTTTTCCGCTTAGTTCTTCTACATTAGGCCTTTCCTTTGACCTATTCGCCTTTAATTTGTTTCCAATAATTTTACTCACTTAGGAATATCTGTGACAGGTAGATTTCAGCAATTTTTAAAAGTATAAATTCAGGCCTTTATTAGAATACACAAAGCAAGACTTTGCCTGTTGGTCAGTGCTGCCCCTATTGCTTGCTGGTCATATCAATTCTGTCAAAATGACGATTTTACCAAAATGTTTACATCTATTTCAGGCTATTCCTATTTTTATTAAAAAATCTCTTTTTAAAAATCTTTCCACCTATTGATTTACTCTCGAATCTGTCAATTGTTCTTGGAAAGAACAAAACTTCAAGGAGGTCTTGCTTTGCCAAATTTCTTTGTATTATTATTGACTTGCCAATATTATAAGCTTATTTATTGGGTTCACTCATTTTTAGGTAATGACAGCCCTGTTTGGACAACTATGGAACATTATTTTGCTCTCCCCATCTCTCCTGTTTCCTTATTATGTTCTCAGTTACCGGCTTGTATGAATCGCTATACACAAAATAGTACTGTACTGAGCTCCCTTAAAACATGGTCCCAGTTCAGAAATCACTTTGGATTTAAGTCTGTTCTTCCCTTTATAACTATCCATTCGAATCCATTTTTCCAACTTCTCTAATTGATTCAGCCTTCCACCTTTGGTCAGACTTTGTTTGAAATCTTTTAAAGATCTTTGTTCTGAGGGCACATTTGCTTCCTTTGATTAGGGAGCATGCCACTTCCAAATCTCTTTTTAGAGGAATCTACAAGTTTGCAGTTTTGACAAAGAACAGTACAGCACAGGAACAGGCCCTTTGGCCCTCCAAGCCTGTGCCAATCACGTTGTCCTATCTAGACCAACCGCTTATATCCCTTTATTCCCCATTTGTTCATATGCCTATCAAGATTAGTCTTAAAGGTGGCTAATGTAACTGCCTCAACCACCTCACTTGGCAATGCATTCCAGGCCCCCACCACCCTCTGTGTAAAAAAACTTCCCCCGCACATCTCCACTGAACCTTTCCCCCCTTATCTTGAACTTGTGCCCCCTTGTAATTGTCATTTCTGCTCTGGGAAAAAGCTTCCAACTGTTCACCCTATCTGTACCTTTCATAATTTTATGAACTTCTATCAGGCTGCCCCTCAGCCTCCTTCTTTCCAGGGAGAACAATCACAGTTTATTCAATCTCTCCTCATAGCTAATACCCTCCATACCAGGCAACATCCTGATAAACCTTTTCTGTGCTCTCTCCAAAGCCTCCATGTCCTTCTGGTAGTGTGGTGACCTGAATTGGACACAGTATTCCAAATGTGGCCTAACCAACATTTTATACAACTGTAACATAATTTGAAAACTTTTATACTCAATGCCCCGTCTGATGAAGGCAAGCATGTCATATGCTTTCTTCACCACCTTTTCCACCTGTGGTGCCACTTTTAAGGATCTGTGGACCCGTACTCCCAGGTCTCTCTGTGTATCTGTGCTCCTGATGGCTCTGCCATTTATTTTATAGCTCCCACCTGAATTGGATCTACCAAAATGCATCACCTGTCTGGATTAAATTCCATTCTGTCTATTCCACCTACCATTTCTCCGCCCATTTTTCCAGCTTATCTATATCCTGCTGTATTCTCTGACAATCTTCATCACTATCCGCAACTCTGCCAATCTTAGTATCATCCACAAACTTGCTAATCAGACCAACTACGTTTTCTTCCAAGTCATTTATATATATTACAAACAACAGAGGTCCCAGCACCGATCCCAGTAAATATTTTGCTTCTTTTTCTTCTATATCTCCTGACAGTCCCGTTGATCTTTGTTTAAGTGTTAATCCAATTTTAAAGGGCTCTGTTTCATGCATTTATAACATTGTTCAAAAGCTCTTTGGTCTGTAGCTAACATCAAGGCGTCTTGGGAGCAAGACTTGAATACTGAGCTTTCTGGCAATCTATGGCAGTCAATTCTTTTCGAAGTGCAGTCTTCATCGTTGTGCATTAGACAGGATCTGCTTCAATTTAATGTTCTTCCCCAGCGCTACCTGTCTACAGCTAAACTCTGGACTGGATCCTGCCTGTGTGAGATGTCATTTGACTTCTGCAACACTCTTTCATATGTTTTGGTCACATCCAAGGCTGGCTACTTGCTGGTCCTCTGTGTTCTCAACTTTTTCATACATGTGTTTTGGAAAAACTATTAATATTAATCCTGTTATTCTTATTTTTGGGGTAATCCCTGACGATATAGCTGTAGATTGTCACCAGTCAGATGCTTTGGCCTTTGTCTCATTGCTTGCACGTTGCACATCTTATTCAGTTGTCTGTGGCTCCACCATCCCACTTGCAATGGGTCAAGGAGATGATGACATTTCTTAAACTTCAAAAGATTAAATGCACCTTCAGCGGATTAATTAAAGACATTAATTCAGACTAGCAACCTGTGGCCAAACGGGCCACCTAAAATGGCGATTTACTGAGCACTCTGGGATAATTGGGCAAGAATTGAAACAGCAGGCTGTAGCCTAAAGACAGAGATAAACAGGCTGCAGCTCAGATGGCTGAATACACGGGATATGGGCCATCTCCAGGACAAAAGGAACTTTCTGGTCAAACTGGGTTGTTTACCAGACATAGGGGCGTCTTAACCCCTTATTTGGGAGGGAGGCCTGTGTCCTACACCGACAGACATGGCCGTTGAGGACACACCCAGAGATTGGTGTGGCAAGACCCGATTGGACTTCATCGATCAGGGTGATCAAGTCCTGATCGATTGATTGGCAATGGCCAAAAGGGGCGTGAAAACCAACGTGGTATAAAGGGTGCTGTGCAATAAAAGAATCTCTCTCTCTGACCCTACAAATGAGCAACAACAACGGTGACCATTGCCAGCAACGACCAACACGAGGAGAGCCACCACACCCAAGAAGGAAGGAAGACCAGAGCCAGAGTGCCAGACCAGACCAAAGGACCAGACTACGCAGAGGACTACAGAGACCAACGCACAGATAAAGGCCAATATCTGCCTGGGTACTTGCCAGTCACGCAAAGTTAAGTTAAGGTCTAGTATTGGACTTGAACTTTAGTATTTCTGTAGGATAACTTATTGTTGGTTGGGTGGGTGATTATTGATTGTGTGTTTAAATGAATATTGTTGTACTAACAAGAAGTCTACTCGCAATTCTTTATCCACCGTATAAGGGTTAAAACAGATTGTGCGGCAGGCACAACAAACCTTATATTTGTTACTTTGACTGCCTTTCCGTTTTCTCTATACGTGGAATAATTCTGTCTATTCTTTTCTTTTTGTTGTTCTATCTTTCCCTTTTCTTCCAATTTTCTCTCTGCTTCTATTTTACTATGTACCTTTTTGTAAAACCATGAATTAAAGGTTTAAAAAAGGGATTCAGCAAAGGAGGACCAAGAAACTGATACAGAAAGGAAAAATAGAAACTGTAAGTAAACTAGCGAGAAACATAAAAATGGACTGTAAGATCTTCCAGAGGTATGTGAAAGAGACGAGATTATCAAAGACAGACCTGGGCCCACTGCAGGCAGAGACAGGAGAATTTATAGACAGGAGAAATGATAGAAAAACTAAACAAATACTTTGGGTGGGATTTTCCAGATGACGCCTGCCGCAGGTTCCCCAGCGGAGGAGGGTGCAAACAATGGGAAACCCCACTGACAGCGGCAGGACTGGAAGATCCCGCCACCAGCCAATGGTGGCCTGTCTCCGCCACTGCGAGAATGAGGAACAGAAATAGAACCATAGAATCACTGCAGTGCAAAAAGAAACCATTCAGCCCATCAAGTCTGCATCGACTCTCTGAAAGAGCATCTTACTCAGGCCCTTCTTCCCTCCATCCTATCCCCATAACCCTGTGCATTTACCATGGCTAATCTACCAAGACTACAAATCTTTGGACACTATGGGGCAATTTAGCATGGCCAATCCAACTAACCTGCAGATCTTTAGACTGTGGGAGGAAACCGGGGCACCCGGAGGAAACCCACACAGACACAGGGAGAACGTGCAAACTTCACACAGTCACCCAAGCTAGAAATGGAACCCGGGTCCCTGGCGCTGTGAATCGGCAGTGCTAACCACTGTGCCACCCAAAAGAAAGATAGAACAAAAGTAATCAATTCGTATTAATCAAAAAGTAATACTAGAGTAATCAATGTGACTGGAAGTTGATAAATTCCCTCGTCCTGATGATCTGACAATTGGTGACTTGCATCCACCCATTTTATTTTGAAAGCCTCTCTTCTTTCCAGCATTTCATTTATGCCAGTTCTTCAAACCTTTTTCAGTGACACCTTCGTCAAATGAACATTGTCCCAGAGAATGGTTATTTACACCGCATTCTATGGGCAAATGTTTCTCAGATTTCCCCTCTTATAGGCTTTCCTTCAGTATATTAGGTAAATACACCCCATATTTATTGCTTCTGCTAACAAAAAAATTCAGAAGCCAAGGTGCTTTTAACAACCCTCTTTATTTTCTTCACTTTCCAGGCCAATTGACAACATTTAACATTCTCCCCCACAAAGAATACGATAAACCCATCTTAGCTGGAATATCCATCTGGAAGATTGGCATGTGACACATCGCTAATCTTCCGGATCACCCAAGGCTGGAAAATTGAGTGTGCACTTCCCTGAATTTAATTCTTTAACGTTGTATTTGCTGTCAGAACTTCCTAAACTGTAGAATGCTTCATCATAGTACTCAGTTCCAATACGTCGTAACCTACATCAGGCCTGGTCTGAGTGCAGAACCAGTTCAACTGACCAATCAAACTTCTTCATTGGCGTCTGTTTCCTCCTTGAATGCAAGATCCTCTTCCTGTGTGAACCTAGCCTGATTTATTGGAATGTGATTGAAATTTTCTAAGATGGTTGGTTTAAGATCACTTCTTTCTTATTCTGCTTACTCTCTGACCCTATATACGTAAAGGCCCCGGAAGCTCAGCTTCCAATCTAAAATTGCTTCTTGATTTTATCTATTACCTATTGCTCAAATTCTGTAGAACCTCCCCACAGAAAGTCAACAATGTGCATGATAAAGTTGCCTGCTTGTGATACCAGTTGTGCCTTTAGTTGTGTACAACCAGTTTTCAGCAGGACAGATGTAACTGAGAAATATCATATCCTTTACATATCATTCAACCCATAAACATATTTGTAAAATTTCCAATCTATAACTCCAGCTTCTTCAGGTGGTTTCAAAAACACTTCCCTTTGAAATTGCTCACTTTGCAAAAATGCAGCTTTTGTATCGATCGATTTACATACACAGGAATATATTGCTAAAAAGGGCTAAGAAAATCTTCAGGTTCATTTTTCCTGCAGTCGGGGAGTTGACTCTGACATCTTGAACACCAAGGGTGGAATTTTCCTGTCCTGGGAATCGTAACGGACGGGACAGGATCATGAAAAGGTCCGTTGACCTCGGGCGGGATTTTCCGTCTTGGGGCAAGCGTGGCTGGAAAATCCCGCCCCAAGTCTTTCTTTGAAACCTAAGCCACTAGTTTAGCTTTTAGCCTTATACATGCTATCAAGAATTACCTTCCCTATGCAAATCCACCTGGGTGACAAGGCTGGCTGTCCACTATCGGGGATTTCAGTTTTACATTAAATTGTTTCCAATTTTCCAACTTTTTTTGTTTGGCATCCTTCATCGACTTGCCTTCTAATTAGTTAGCAGCCACTAAAACTTTATTAAGTTTATTTATTACTGTCACAAGTAGGCTCACATCAACACTGCAATGAAGTTACTGTGAAAATCCCCTGGTCGCCACACTCCAGCACCTGTTCAGGTACACTGAGGGAGAGTTTAGCATGGCCAATGCACCTAACCAGCACATCTTTCGGACTGTGGGAGGAAACTGGAGCACCCAGAGGAAACCCACGCAGACACAGGGAGAACGTGCAGACTCCGCACACACAGTGACCCGAGTCGGGAATCGAACACGGGTCCCTGGCGCTGTGAGGCAGCAGTGCTAACCACTGTAGCACCGTGCCGCCAACTTCTTGATCCTGGAGGGCTTCTATGTGAAGTGCAAGGTGCCTCTTCACTCTGCTACCATTTCAGATTCTGTAAATGTATAATCAGTGCCAATTATGCTTGAGGAATTACCCTTACAGTTTGATTGACATATCGTAAAACTACTGTTTTTCCACCACTGCCCATAACCTTACCATGGCCTTTCCATTCTTTCTGCCCTTTCCTTTTGTAAGATACCACGTCCCTGGGTTAAAATGTATTTCTGACGGCTGTCTGCAGTACTGTAAGGCTCACTGAATTTTCTCTGAAACCTCAGCCTTGAAAAATGCCTTTCTCCCTGCATGCCAGGCATTCAAGTGCTCAGAAAAAATTGAACTAATCGTACTTCCTTCCAAGGCCGGGGGGGGTGATCCCACATCACCAAAAATATTTTTGGACTTCTCCCACAAACTAATTGTTAGGGACTGTAGCCCCCAGCCATTTGAAGCAAATTTTTCACATGGACTGCCCAAACGAGGGCAGATGTCAGTTTACAGCTTGGTTGGCCAGCTGAGACTTTGTGAAACATCTCATCAATTGCTGCATGATTTCTTTAGTAAATCCCATTACTAAAGGGAATTTCCACTGCTGTGCCCATTACTATGATGTTCATATTTTCAGTTTGATTGACAACTGCAAGTGAATTATGAACTCTTTGAAGTAGAACTATGAATTCCAACATTTGTTGTAAGGAATTGTGCACTTCAATCAAATGTTTGTTATTATAAGGCTTTGGGGAGGCAGTGCGTGGTGATATTGTCACCGGACTAGTAGCCCAGAGACCCAGGACTCTGGGGACCCAGGTTTGAATCCCACCAAGGCAGATGCTGACATTGGAATTCACTAAAAATCTGGAATTAGAAGTCTAATGATGACCATGAAACCATTGTCGATTGTTGTAAGAACCCATCTGGTTCACTCATGTCCTTTAGGGAAGGAAATCGGCCACCCTTACCTGGTCTGGCCTACATGTGACTCCAGATCCTCAGCCATGTGGTTGACTCTCAAATGTCCTCTGAAATTTAGGGATGGGCAATAAATGCCGACCCAGCCAGCGACGCTCACAACCCATATAATGGATTTTAGAAAATATAGTTGAAGGAATGTAAATGTTGAATTTTTTTCAATAAATGTTTTTTTTCAATATATTGAATAAGAGACTCTTCGAAATTTAACTTATAGATCTTCATTTTATCTCACCTCTGCATTGGTCCTGAGGTCTGTCCATGGTTAATACTGGGTGAGTTGGCATGGTAGGCAGTGGAAGAGCAAAAGGCGGTGTGTGTGGGGGGCATAGGTTGGCATAGGGGCTATAAAAAGCCATGGAGGGTGGGTACAGGGTTTGCATGGAGGGTCTGAGGGGTTATCGGGGTGGATGCAGGGCATGAGGTGGCATAGATGGGGCAAGGGGACTTGTGTGGGAGGATGAGCAGGTGAGGGCTGCAGGGATATTTAATTTTTAAAAGTTTGGACATAGTGCTGAAGCCCCAAGGTAGGACTTCCATGCAGCCTGCACCCACCGCCCCCCCCCCCCCCCCCCCTAACTAGCAGCCTCCTCGGTACTTCTTGGGTTGCCCACCTTGAATTCCAATAGCGCCCTCCCAGCGATTCATGGATGAAAATCCAGGCTATATCTTCAATATCCTTACGTGGTCTGGACTACATGTGACTCCAGAGCCACAGCAATGTGGTTGACTCTCATCTGCCCTCTGAACAAGGGCAACTGGGGATGGACAATAAATGCTGGCCAGCCGGCTTCGCCCATGTCCCACGAATGAATGAAAAACGAAAGACTGCAAAGGTCAGTAAGAAAGGTGTGAAGGCAATGGTGTGATATGGAGATGAGCAGAGGAAACTAGGAGAATATGAATAAAAATTTACATAAGGCAACAAAATAAATGGTTCATTGTTGTATTACAAAAGGGAACGTATACAAATTGGAATAATGTAAATAGATGAGGAAAGTTAGGGAAAGTTTACTTTTTAAAATATAGTAGCCATAAAGCTTTTTAAAAAAGGGATTGATTAATTCTGGGAAAAGGGAACTTGAAGGATTGTGGAAACAGTAGAGGGTAAGATCAAAGAGGAGAAACAGAGTTTAAAAAATATTGAAGACAGAGGCCGAAATCCTTCGTCCTCATTTGTGGTTGGGATTTTCTGGTGCTGCTGAAAGTGGATAGAATTTCCTGTTCTCACTCAACGGGCAGAATTTTACTGACACGTCTGCCCGAGTTTCGTACGACCCCCCCCGAGGCCAATGGAGAATGCTGTTCTCCGAGACTCGCCCGCCCCCAGAATCGGGGCGGCTGTGCCGGTAAAATTCCAGCCACACTGTGGTCCCACCACAGATGACACCAGAGAATCCATTTGTGTGTGTGCATGTGTGTGTGTTGGGTGTGTGTGTGTGTGTGTGTGTGTTGGATGGGTGTGTGTGTGTGTGTGTCGGTGGGGGTAGGGGGTGGCTGGTGAGATCTCCACAAAGATGAAGTGTGGACAAGGCCAGACCTGGAGCACCAGATTGCTGTCACCCTCAGAGAATGTTTTACGAGCAGCAGGACATTGTGTGCTAAGGTTACTGAAATCTATGAGGATTGTTCCCATCCAAATGGGGATTTGGCTCTGAGTTATTTAAGTTAAGATCTGCTCAGAAAGGTTTAAAGAATACTGTTAACTGGTCAAGGTTTTCTTGTGTTTTCAGTGTATTTTTTAATTTATTGATTACAATAAATGTTTAACTCTAAAATAAAATCATCACATTTGGTCTGAGAAGTTACTTCCTGATTTCAGAGAACCTCCTCATCAGTGGGAACTGCCATGCAAATAAATCCAGTAAGAAGTTTAACAACACCAGGTTAAAGTCCAACAGGTTTATTTGGTAGCAAAAGCCACACAAGCTTGTGTGGCTTTTGCTACCAAATAAACCTGTTGGACTTTAACCTGGTGTTGTTAAACTTCTTACTGTGTTTACCCCAGTCCAATGCCGGCATCTCCACATCATGCAAATAAATCACCAGAGGAAGACAGGTGTAACTCAGTACAGTGATACGTAGTGACATCTGCAAAGAGAGATAGAAAGGGCGGCACAGTGGTTAGCACTCTTCCTCACAGCACCAGGGATCCGGGTTCGATCCCCGGCTTGGGTCACTGTCTGTGTGGAGTCTGCACGTTCTCCTTGTGTCTGCGTGGGGTTTCCTCCAAGTCCTCCAGTTTCCTCCCACAGCCTGAAAGATGTGCTGGTTAGGTGGATTGGCCATGCTAAATTCTTCCTCAGTATACCCAAACAGGCCGAGGGTGGCGATTAGGGGATTTTCACAGAAACTTCATTGCAGTGTTAATGTAAATCTACTAGCGACACTAATAAACAAACTTTAATAAGAAAGGTGGAACTGTGTGCTGTGAGTGGTATCGAGTGAGAGTGATTAAAAAGGAGACACAAGCAAAGCGAGATAGATGAAAATGGCACTGAGCACCAAGGGACACCAGTATAAATTACTGCACAACGCTTGTCCTCTGGTAGCACTCCAATCCCATGGAGAGTTGGATGATTGTAGCCATAGGTTTTTAACCAGTTATTAATTATATTATGTGCTGTATTTTGTATCCCATGAACATGGTTAGGGCTGATCCTGAAAGATCTGATAGTTACACCTGGCTTGTGGTATTGGGTTTGTTGTACTGATTTATCTGTGCCATTCTGTAGCGGTGCTCCATCTTTTTCTGGGTTAGTGCTGGGATACGTTGATACTGTCTGTACATTTTCCCTTTCAGAGTCAGATCCTGTGTGTGTGGTATTGTACTGACCAGCCTGGCCTGCTTTCTCTTTTGCCTTTGTGGTCAGTCCAAAAGACGTGCTAGTGAGCTGAATTGCCCATGCTAAATTCTCCCTCAGTGTTGCCGAACAGGCGCTGGAGTGTGGCAACTCAGGGAAATAAACTTTAAAAGAATCCCTACAGTGCAGAAGGAGGCCATTCATCCCATCGAGCCTGCACTAACAACAATCCCACCCAGGCCCTATCCCCATAACCCCACGTATTTACCCTGCTCGCCCCCCTGACACTTAGGGGCAATTTAGCATGGCCAATCAAGCTAACCCACACATCTTTAGACTGTGGGAGGAAACCGGGGCACCCGGAGGAAACCCACACACAGGCACGGGGAGAATGTGCAAACTCCACACAGACAGTCGCCCAAGGCTGGAATCGAACCTGGCTCCCTGGTGCTGTGAGGCAGCAGTGCTAACCACTGTGCCACCGTGGCACATTTCTTCTTTCTCTATCTGTTAGACCAGTTAAATAGTTGTCTTTTTATTTCATCAATTATGTGTTTTTTAAAATTTGCTTTTAGGATATTTCTTATTCCAACTTAATGCACTGACGATGGCCTCTTGGGACATTGGTCAGTCAATTCTGTCTCATTCCGGTTACTGCACAGCTTTTGCAGGTTGGTTTTATAATGTTCATTTAGGAATTGTCTTTTTGTTTTGCCCAGTTTTCAGAATTTGAGAACAGTTTATCCAACATTTCCCATAAGGTGTTTGCAGTTTTTTGAAATCCGTTAATTTATTCCCTTGTTTTATAATTCCATCAGGAGTCTGGCTTTGATCATCTGGTGATATTGGATGGTGGATTTCCTGGGCAATTTATAAATGGCAAAACCATCTCTGGCTAACAGAAATCTGTACCTGACAGATTTTATGACCTCGTTCATCCAGAAACCGTAAAATCCCGCCGAGGTCCGCCCTCACCTGCTCCGATTCCCGTGGCGGGCAGGACGGTAAAATTCTGATCATAGAGAGAGAGAGAGATAATCTCACTTGTAACTATAAACCTATCAAAAAATGACTGGTTCAATTGGATTTGTTGGTTGGCATTGTTCTCTCTGGCTGTTGATTCAAGTTTTATCAGGGAAAATAGGAAGACTTGGCCTTGGAAGATACTTGAGATAACAATTGATGTTATATGTGATTAGTGGAGAATCTTATCTCCTCTCAAGCAGGAGTTTTGCTTTGAGTTTTGTCTGTAACAGAAGGGCAACCTGCGTTTTTATAGATGATACTACACTGCCATCTAATGGTGCTGCCAGCTGACTACAAGTTTGCAATGAAATTCATTCCCAGTCCAGAAATGGAATGGGTAGGGAGTGCTTGGAGCCTATATCATACTATCTAACAAGACTGTTACTGTCGTAATAAGTTAGTTAAAATTTCATTTTATTTTCTGCATTTTCCTTTAGAGATTCTCTCGGGATTGAACATGTGTCTGTGGACGAGGAGTTTAGACAGCTAAAGAGTCAGTCCTTTTCTCTGGTATCTTTCCAAGGACAACTCTTCCTATTCTCCCTGACAAAACTTTAATCAACCGGAGAAACTGGTCAGATGAACGATTCCCAGCGAGAAATCCAATTCAACCAACAAGTCTGACCAAGGGTCATCCTGACTCGAAACGTTGGCTCTATTCTCTCTCCCACAGGTGCTGTCAGACCTGCTGAGATTTTCCAGCATTCTGTTTCAGATTCCAGCATCCACAATATTTTGCTTTTATCTTGAATCATTTCTGTGGTAGGTTTATAGTTACAAGTGGATTTCGCTCAATAAGTGTAAGCTCAAACTCTGCTCCATACAGATTTCTGTGAGCCAGGTATAGTTCTGCATATGGAAGAGTTTATAAATTGTCTAAGGACTGAACAGCTTCCCCCAAGGAGCCAGTACTGGCACAACAGACCGAATGGCCTCCTTTTATGCTGTAAGTTTGTGTGATTATATTATCCCTTGTTTGATGGCACAAAACATTCCTGCATGTCCATCTGACTATGTACCAGTTAAGGTTTCAGTTCGCCTTCATTTATTTTATTTCCGTGCTCTTCATCCCTCATTAAGACCTGACTGCAGCTTCGGACCACGGCTCAGACCTGTCTTCAGACTTTTCATTTCTTGGAATGTGGCAACAAAAGTCACAATACTATTAAAGGGTCGGGTGGGCTATGAGGGTTGACATGGAACTGCCCTTTTCATTTCGTGTGGAGATAACGACAACGGATGAATGAACACCGCTTGACAATCACCAGGCAAGACTGTTCTCCTCCTGTTGGGGAGCACTTCAGCAGTCACGGGCATTCGGCCTCTGATATTCGGGTAAGCGTTCTCCAAGGCGGCCTTCACAACACACGACAGCACAGAGTCGCTGGGCAGAGACTGATAGCCAGGTTCCGCACACATGAGGACGGCCTCAACCGGGATCTTGGGTTCATGTCACACTATCGGTAACCCCCATAACTTGCCTGGACTTGCAAAGTCTCACTGGCTGTCCTGTCTGGAGACAATACACATCTCTTTAACCTGTGCTTAATGCTCCCTCCACTCGCATTGTCTGTACCGTTAAGACTTGATTAACTGTAAAGACTCACATTCCAATCATTATTCATTATTCTGTAAATTGAGTTTGTGTCTTTATATGTCCTGTTTGCTGTGTATGAGCAGATCGCCCACTCACCTGATGAAGGAGCAGCGCTCCGAAAGCTAGTGGCATTTGCTACCAAATAAACCTGTTGGACTTTAACCTGGTGTTGTTAGACTCCTTACTGCCTTTTCATTTCTGCATTCTTATTTCGCAAGTTTCTTCTTTTCACTATTATCCGTTATCTTTATTTGCCTCAGATTTCTATTGCTTTTTGATCAGTTTTCCTTGCCATTATCCATCCCCAGCTTGTGTTATATTTGGATTCCGAGGCATATTTGTCTTACAAGAAGCTGTCTCCGGTCGGAGGAGCAGTCATGCTTAAAATCAATTGAAGGATCATGGTTGAATGTATTTTGGAGCGTGGTTTTGGATTGGGATTAGGGGTTAGGGTCATTAGAATCTGGACCCTTAATCTTGAAGCTATTAGTATTAGGGTTAGATTTAAGGTTAGTTAGGTGTTAGGATTGGGTTATTGTTCAAGGTTTGGATTGGGGCTCAAGTGTTAGCATCAGGGTCAGGATAACTGGGTAAAGTTATGGTTTTTAGAGTTCGGGCATGGGTTTAATTCTGAGTATAAAGCCTTTTCCAGTTTAAAAACTTTATCCAGTTATCATGCTGTATTTTGAGTTCAATGAACGTGGTCCGGTCTTTCCCTGAAACATCGAGCAGCTATTGCTGTTATGTAGTTTCAGGTTTTTATATATTGATTGAATCTCAAGTTGAGTCCTTCTCTGCTGTGGGAGCACTTCACTGAAATTAATTTTGGCCATCCAGATTGGAAATTTATATTTTGCTACTTCTAATAGTGGTTGCAGTCATTTAATCTTAGTCCGTGCTCTCTGGGTTCAATGTTTAATAAAACCAACCACTTTTACATTCCTGGAAGAGTTTCTAATTTGTCCAGAGTTGCAGTAGTTTAGTTACTAATACAGATAGGAAATATACAGTAAATGGCAGAACCCTCAAGAGTATTGATAGGCAAAGGGATCTGGGTGTACAGGTACACAGGTCCCTGAAAGTGGCAATGCAAGTGGAGAAGGTAGTCAAGAAGGCATACGGCATGCTTGCCTTCACCGGCCGGGGTATTGAGTTTAAAAATTGGCAAGTCATGTTGCCGCTTTATAGAACCTTAGTTAGGCCGCACTTGGAATATAGTGTTCAATTCTGGTCGCCACACGACCAGGAGGATGTAGAGGCTTTGGAGAGGGTACAGAAAAGATTTACCAGGATGTTGCTTGGTATGGAGGGCATTAGCTATGAGGAGAGGTTGGAGAAACTTGGTTTGTTCTCACTGGAGTGACGGAGGTTGAGGGGCGACCTGATAGAAGTCTACAAGATTATGAGAGGCATGGACAGAATGGGTAGTCAGAAGTTTTTTCCCAGGGTGGAAGAGTCAATTACTAGGGGGCATAGGTTTAAGGTGCGAGGGGCAAGTTTTAAAAGAGATGTACGAGGCAGATTTTTTACAAAGAGAGTGGTGGGTGCCTGGAACCCATTGCCGGGGGAGGTAGTGGAAGCGGATACTGTAGTGACTTTTAAGGGGCGTCTTGACAAGTACATGAATGAGATAGGAATAGAGGGATATGGTCCCTGGAAGCGTAGAGGGTTTTAGTTAAGACGGGCAGTATGGGCGGTGCATGCTTGGAGGGCTGAAGGGCCTGTTCCTGTGCTGTAATTTTCTTTGTTCTTTGTTCTTACATTTGGCTCCTGGAAATCTATCAAGCTGAATGTTTGGATTTGGGCTGCTTCTACATGAAGACGGGGAAGTGTTTGTTGACCAGTCAGGAGAGGGTGTTGGTGTTCTGACTCCAATTGAATTCTTAATTAATTAAGTAATGGACTGGGCTACATTCACCAGAAATTACAAAGGGTTGTGAACGTAGTCCAATCCATCACAGAAACCAGCCACCCAACCATTGACTTCGTCTACACTTCCCGCTGTCTTGGTAAAACAGCCAGCATAATCAAGGACCCCACACATCCCAGACATACTCTCCACCACCTTCTTTTGTCAGGAAAAAGGTACAAGTGTCTGAGGTGTACCGACCGACTCAAGAACAGCTTCTTCCCTGCTGCCATTAGACTTTTGAATGGACCTACTGATGCGCGACAATTAAGCACGTGGAACCAAGGCTTCGATATTGAAGGCTTTTATTGTGTAACAATGGAACTACTAACACGAATACACCAGTTCAGACTGAAGGGGTCCTGCCGGAGCAGAGGGTCTTATACCTCGCCACCGGAGGCGGGACCCCACTGGAATGTGCCATGATAACACTTATAACAGGTAAACACCCTAACCCAACAACATTGTACAACCCCCACAGTAACAACACCCTAGCCCAACAGTAACATAATAACAACCCCCAGTGGTGAACCAACGATGGTTCACCACATTCACCCCTCCTTTAAAAACAAAAGGTGGCGGGGTGCAAGAAAAAACAGGTCATATAAACAGAATTCACAAGTCCAGACGGTCTGGAGGACTGCACCGACGCTGTGATCTCCTCAACACCGGTTGCGAAACCGGAGCAGGTGCTTGCGGTGGCGTTCTCTCCAAAACCACGTCCGGCTGTCCCCTCAAGGACTCCCGGGCCGGTCGGCCCTGGTGAGGCGATGGTGCAGGGGATCCTGGAACCTTTGGTGGTGGTGGTGGTGGTGGTGGTGATGGTGGCGCCGATCTCCGAGTCTCAGGCAAGCTGTACATGGGAGTAAAAGTGTTATGCACTGGTCCCGGTGCTGACCGCGCCACGTCTGGGGAAGCAATGAGGAGTAGTGGATTCGTGACTGGGGGAATAGGAGCGACAGGAGTTGCTACGTCCCCTGCGGGCGCCAGGTCTCTAATGGAGACAGTGTCCTCTCGCCCGTCAGGATATGCCACATAGGCATACTGAGGGTTGGCGTGGAGGAGTTGGACCGGTTCGACCAAGGGGTCGGACCTGCGAGCCCTCACATGTCGCCGCAGAAGGACGGGTCCTGGGTACGTCAACCAGGCTGGCAATGAGATCCCCGAGGACGACTTCCGAGGGAATGAGAACATCCTCTCGTGGGGAGTAGCATTGGTTGCCGTACACAGGAGGGAGCGGATAGAATGGAGCGCATTTGGAAGGACCTCCTGCCAACGGGAGACTGGAAGGCCCCTGGATTTCAGTGCCAGTAGGACAGCCTTCCAGACTGTAGCATTCTCCCTTTCCACCTGTCCGTTACCCCTAGGGTTGTAGCTCGTGGTTCTACTAGAGGCAATCCCGAATGAGAGCAGGAATTGCCTCAAGTCGTTGCTCATGAACGACGAGCCCCTGTCGCTATGAATGTAGCAGGGGTACCCGAACAGGGTAAAAAGCTCACTGAATGCCTTGATGACGGTGGCAGTCGACGTGTCCGCACAGGGGACAACAAACGGGAACCGGGAGTACTCGTCTATTATGTTGAGGAAATAGACATTCCGGTCCGTTGAGGGAAGGGGGCCCTTAAAATCCACACTCAGCCTCTCAAAAGGGCGAGTGGCCTTGACCAATTGTGCCCGGTCTGGTCGATAAAAGTGCGGTTTGCATTCTGCGCAAATCCGACAGCTTCTCGTCACTGACCTGACATCCTCCACCGAGTAGGGCAGGTTGCTGGCTTTGACGAAATGGTAGAGTCTGGTGACTCCAGGATGACACAGATCATTGTGGAGAGCCTTCAAGCGGTCCTCCTGCATGATGGCGCATGTTCCGCGCGAGAGGGCATCCGAGGGCTCATTGAGCTTCCCTGGACGATACATAATATCGTAATTATAGGTGGAGAGCTCAATTCTCCACCGCAAGATCTTATCGTTCTTGATCTTGCCCCTCTGCGTGTTGCTGAACATAAACGCCACGGATCGTTGATCCGTGATCAGGGTGAACCGCTTCCCTGCCAGGTAATGGCGCCAGTGTCTGACTGCCTCCACAATGGCCTGAGCCTCCTTCTCCACCGCTGAGTGCCGAATTTCGGGGCCTTGAAGGGTGCGGGAAAAGAACGCGACGGGCCTGCCTGCCTGGTTTAGTGTGGCGGCTAGGGCGAAATCAGATGCATCACTCTCCACCTGGAAAGGGATGGATTCATCCACCGCGTGCATCGTGGCTTTCGAGATGTCGCTTTTCAAAGCCTTGAAGGCCAATTGGGCCTCCGGCGTAAGTGGGAAGGTCGTGGATTTAATGAGCGGACGAGCTTTGTCCGCGTAGTTGGGGACCCACTGTGCATAGTACGAAAAGAACCCGAGGCATCTCCTCAGTGCTTTCGTGCTAGCGGGCAAGGGAAGTTCAGTAAGTGGGCGCATACGGTCTGGATCAGGGCCAATGACCCCGTTTTCCACCACGTATCCGAGGATGGCTAACCTGCGCGTACAGAATACACACTTCTCCCTGTTATAGGTCAGATTCAGGCGAGATGCAGTGCGCAGAAAGTGTTGGAGATTCGTGTCGTGGTCCTGCTGGTCATGGTCGCAGATGGTGACGTTATCCAGGTACGGGAAGGTAGCCCGCAACCCGTTCTGGTCCACTATTCGGTCCATAGCACGCTGGAAGACCGAGACCCCATTGGTGACACCAAATGGAACCCTGAGGAATTGGTATAGACGACCATCCGCCTCAAAAGCCGTATATTGTCGGTCCTCTGGGCGGATGGGGAGTTGATGGTAGACGGACTTAAGGTCTATGGTAGAGAACACTCGGTACTGCGCAATCTGATTGACCATATCAGAAATGCGCGGGAGAGGATACGCATCCAGCTGCGTATAACGATTAATGGTCTGACTATAGTCGATGACCATCCGAGGTTTGTTCCCGCTTTTGACTACCACGACCTGCGCTCTCCACGGACTAGCACTGGCCTGTATGATCCCTTCCTTGAGGAGCCGCTGAACCTCAGATCTAATAAAGATCCGGTCCTCAGCGCTGTAACGCCTACTTTTAGTAGCGATGGGCTTGCAGCCAGGTACCAGATTCTTAAAGAGGGACGGTGTAGTGATTTTCAGAGTGGATAGATTGCATGCGGGGCGCTTTGGGCAATTTGGAGGCTGCGGCTGAGTCCCTACTGCCAGTGAAGGGAGTGGCCCACCGTACTGTAGGATCACACTCTTCATGTGGACCATAAAATTTAGTCCGAGGAGAATTGGCACACAAAGGTGAGGTAACACAAGGAGCCTGTATTGCTCGTAAATTGTGCCCTGTACCTCAAGAGTTACCATACATCGTCCTTGGATCGGTACAGACCGGGACTGTGATGCCATGGAAATTGTCTGCTTGGCAGGGAGAACCCGGAGTCCACACCTTTTAGCAGTTTCAGGGTGTATGAAACTTTCGGTGCTCCCACTGTCAAACAGACAATTCACAGTTCGACCATTTACCTTTATATCCATCATGGAATTCTCAAGCCTGTGGTGCTTGGTCTGGTCCAGGGAGATCGACGCCACCGTTGGCCCCTGGGCGTCACTGCATGCCGCCGATGTTGATGCTGAGGACCCCTGCTGGTCGCTCCTAGTCGTCGTGGACCATGATGGCCGCCCCCATGAATCGCACGTGGGCGAGGGCGCCAAACGCAGCGACTCCTGGTGGTCTTCCTCCTCCTCCGTCAGCCACGATGGCGCCGTCCTGGGTTCGCACGTGGTCGGACCTCGTGGGTACTGCAACGCCGAAGGAGATTGTCTCCGTTCTGGAGGGTTACAAGCTGCACTGCCGTTTTTAGACTTTGACCTGCAGACTTTGCCGTAGTGGCCTTTTTTACCGCACTGGCTGCAGATTGCCGTTCTTGCCGGACACTATTGCCGTGGATGCTTGGCCCCACCACAAAAATAGCATCGCTGGCCACCTGGAGCTGCCGCCGTCGTCGGATCGATCTGGGAGCGCGGGTTAGCGGGGCGAGGAGGGAGCTGAGCTTGCTCCTGCCACGTTGACTGCATGTGGTCCTCGGGGTACAGCGCCAAGCTCTTCGACGCCGCTTCCAGCATCCCAGCCATCTCTATTGCTTGGGTCAAGTCGAGGTTCCCCTTTTCCAGCAAATTAAGCCTGATGTACGAGGACCCTACCCCTGCTACGAACGCGTCTCGGGCGAGGTCGTACATATATTGTTCGGCTGATACGTCTTTACAATCGCAACCCCTGGCAAGCTGCAGGAGCTCATTGGCGTAGTCCTCCATGGTTTCGCCCGACTGCCGACGTCGTGTAGCGAGGAGGTAACGAGCGTGTATCTCATTGGGTGGCTTCGTGTATCGTTTCTTCAGGAGCTCGACGGCCCTCGGGTAAGTGGGAGCCGCACGAATGGCGAGATAAATCGTGTCGCTTACCCTTGCGTGGAGGACCTGGAGTTTATCACTGTCTGTAGTGATAGCTACAGAGGCTGCCAGGTAGTCCTCGAAACACTTCCACCAATGGTCGAATGTGTTAGCGGCACCGACCGCACGTGGGTCCAGTGCCAGACGATCTGGTTTTAAGATCTGTTCCATACTCTTTTTTTTGTACAGCTGAGAGTTTTCTGTTACACAATAAAATTGATGCGCGACAATTAAGCACGTGGAACCAAGGCTTCGATATTGAAGGCTTTTATTGTGTAACAATGGAACTACTAACACGAATACACCAGTTCAGACTGAAGGGGTCCTGCCGGAGCAGAGGGTCTTATACCTCGCCACCGGAGGCGGGACCCCACTGGAATGTGCCATGATAACACTTATAACAGGTAAACACCCTAACCCAACAACATTGTACAACCCCCACAGTAACAACACCCTAGCCCAACAGTAACATAATAACAACCCCCAGTGGTGAACCAACGATGGTTCACCACACCTACCTTATTAAGCTGATCTTTCTCCACATCCTAGCTATGAGTAACACTATATTCTGCCCTCTCTCATTTCCTTCTCCCCTGTGTACTCTATGTACGGTATGCTTTGTCTGTATAGCACGCAAGAAACAATACCTTTCACTGTATCCCAATACATGTGACAATAATAAATCAAATCAAATTCTTTGACAATGGCTTCTTGATGTCAGTTAGTCAATTTAGTCTCATCCCAGTCATTATCCAATTTTTTTCTTTGTAATGTTCATTCAGAATTTGTCTTTCTTGTTTTGCCCAATTTTCTAAACTTCAGACCAGTTTTTTCAAGATTCAAGATTATGCTTTTATGAAATACATTAATTTATCCATTTGTGTCATAATTCCTTTAAGTGGCTGGCTCTGGCCTTCTAATGATACTGGATGGTGGATTGCCTGTGCCACTAATAAACAATTCTAACTGTTATGATAAAGCTAGCCCTGGCTAACAGAAATCTTTATGTCCAAGAATTTCAGCCTGTTGACCCTGCAATATCTGGGGGTTTGTGCCAAAACTGGGAGAACTGTCCCACTGACTAGTCAAGCAACAGCCTGACATAGTCCCAGACATCACCACCCTTGGGTATGTCCTGTCCCACTGGCAGGAAACTGGTATACTGTTGGGAGGAAGTGGCTCTGGGAGTCCTCAGCATTGACTCCAGGCTGCATGGAGTCTTATGACATTGGGTCAAACATGGGCAAGTAAACCTCCTGCTGATTACCACATACAACGTCCGTTCCCCCCCCCTGGGATTGTGACTCCTCAGATACTGAAACAGTCCACATGCAGCAAGACCTGGATAATATCCAGTCTTGGGCTGACAAGTGGCAACTAAAATCCACATCACACACGTGGCAGGCAATGATTTGCTCCAATAACAGAGAATCAAACCATCACCCCTTGACGTTCAATGGCACTAACATCACTGAATCCCCCACTATCAACATCCTACGGGTTACCATTGGCAGCCCATAAACATTCACTCCCTCGACCACTGATGTACAGTGGCAACGGTGTGTTGCATGTACAGGATACACTGCAGCAACTCACCAAAGTTCCTTCAACTGCACTTTCCAAACTCATGATCTCTACCACCTAGAAGAACAAGGGCAGCAGATACATGCAACAGCACCACCTGCAAGTTCCCCTCTAAGCAATTCACCATCCTGACTTGGAACTATATTGCTGTGCCTTCACTGTCGCTGGCTCAAAATCCTAGAATGCCCTCCCTAACAGCACTGTGGGTGTACCTACACCATTTGGACTGCAGCGGTTTAAGAATGCAGCTCACCACCACCTTCTCAATTAAGGGCAATAGAGTGGGTAACAAATGCAGGCCGAACCGGCGATGCCCAGATCCTCTGAAAAGAGCATCAAAATGTATTATAGTATAAAGTCCGTATCTCTGGATGTAGAAAGTAGTAATAGAGATTGAATAGATGTTACTGAGACTTTCCCACTTGTAGCTATAAATCCACCACACCACAAAAGTGGTTTTTTTATTTGAATAGTTTTCTCACTTGAATCATTGTCTCTTGGCTAACTTATTTATTTTTTTTATTTGTTATTGTCACAAGTAGGCTTACATTAACACTGCAATGAAGTTACTGTGAAAATCCTCTAGTCGCCACACTCCAGCGCCTGTTCGGGTACACTGAGGGAGAATTTAGCATGGCCAATGCACCTAACCAGCACTTCTTTCAGACTGTGGGAGGAAACTGGAGCACCCGAAGGAAACCCATACAGACACAATGAGAATGTGCAGACTCCACACAGACAGTGACCCAAGCCAGGAATCGAACCCGGGTCCAGTAAGTGCGAACCATTGTGCCATGACGCCGCCCTCAGCGGCTTCACTGTTGATTAAAGTTTGATCAGAGAAAATAGGAAGAGTTGTCTTCGGAAGATACTGGAAATGAAGGTTGACTCCTCCCATGTTATATGTGACTAGTGGAGGATTTTGTCTTCTCCCCTGAGCAGAGTAGACTGCTCTCAGTATCTTGTTTGTATAAAGAGCAGCATGTCTTCTTTGTGATACCACACTGCCACCTAATGGTTCTGTAGGTGCCCACAAGTCTGAATGGAATACTTTCCCAGTGTGGAAACGGGGCAGAATATAACTTAGCTGCCTGGCTCAGACTAGCTGGTAACTCTGTTTATACAGTTAATAAATCCTGCGAGAGGTCAAGAGTGAGATTCTGACCAGCCAGATATAGCAGTGCGATCATCCTCATCCTGTCACCATTGACAAAGAACAATACAGCACAGGAACAGGCCCTTCGGCCCTCCAAGCCCGCGCTGCTCCCTGGTCCAAACTAGACCATTCTTTTGTATCCCTCCATTCCCTGACGTAACAAGTTCCCACCCAGGAAGATTGGGAAACTCATTTAAATGTATTATCATCTTACTAGCGGGCTTCCGCACTGTCTCGATTTCTCCACCCCACTTTGTGATCTCCCCCTCACTGACGTGATGTAATGGAGCTGGAGCAACTTGGACCAGGAGAGGAGGCCACTCCAGGGGGCAGTGCTGGGGTGGGGGTTCCTCTTGCGAGCTCCGCTGGGCGGGGGTGGGGCGGGGGGGGGGGCGGACGGGGGGGGGGGGGGGAGTCACCATGAACATGGCAGCAGGGGGTCTCCATTGAGGGGGAGTTTCTTTGTTTTTTTTACCATAAATCGGTGCCCCTTTTAAAAATGGACGGCTCTTTCAGGCCCTGGCCCGCCAGTGTGACAGTGTGGGACACACCTCCAGGGTCTTATTCCTTAAAGTGCTGGACCAGAAGGTGAGAGAAGCCGGCTGTGCATTGCCTTTCTCGCCTGGTCCAGCACTTGGAAGGAAAAATGGAAATTTAAGCCCATTTTTAGTTTCAAATTTCATTCTATTTTCTGTATTTTTATTTAATTTTCATTGATATTGGGGGATTTGGGAATTGGACATGTGCCTGAGGTTCAGGCACCTCCTATCACCCAGCTTCCATTCTCCCAGTTTCTCAATCTTCATCATAGCTATTTTGACCTTACCACCCCAAACACCGGTGTTTCTGATGTTTTCCTTTTCTCTCAACCATGGATTGCCTCCACTATGGTTGCCAGGGTGCACGGTGGCACAGTGGTTAGCACTGCTGCCTCACTGCGCCAGGGACCCGGGTTCAATTCCAGTCTTGTGTTACTGTCTGTGTGGAGTTTGCATGTTCTCCCTGTGTCTGCCTGGGTTTCCTCCGGGTGCTCTGGTTTACTCCCACACTCCAAAGATATGTGTGTTAGGTTGCTTGGCCATGCTAAATTGGCTCTTCGTGTCAGGGGATTAGCAGGGTAAATAGACGGGATTACAGAGATAGGGCCTAGATGGGACTATTGTCAGTGTAGGCTTGATGGGCTGAATGGCCTCCTTCTGCATTGTAGGGATCCTATGGTCTTACAGAATATAAAAGTCAAGATGCAATAGTGGATCTATGTAAAATTTCAATGAGTTGTATACAATGTGTAATTTTGCACTTCATACTTTAGGAAGTGACCATTCCATTTCTCTCACTTCTGCTCTCATGCCTTCCCTACACCCATGCTTCCCGTCTTCATGGAATCATGCAATCCCAACAGTGCAGAATGAGGCCATTTGGCCCATCGAATCTGTACCGATTCTCTGCCAGAGTATCTGATTCAGGCCCTCTCCCCCACCCTATCCCCATAACCCCACACATTTCCCATGGTTAATCCATCTAACCTACACATCTTGGGACACTAAGGAGCAACTTAGCATGGCCAATCCACCTAACCTGCACATCTTGGGACGGTGGGAGGAAACCGGAGCTCCAGAGGAAACCCATTCAGCCACAGGGAGAACGTGCAAACTCCTCACAAACAGTCACCCAAGGCCGGAATTGAACACAGGTCCCTGGTGCTGTGAGGCAGCAACACTAACCACTGCACCACCATGCCACCCTCACCTCCTCTTCTAACAACTTCCGTATTCAATGGATCTGCCATTTTTGCCTCTTGCATTGTGATGCCACCACCAAACACATTTTCCCTCTCGCCTCCATGCCTAGCTTGCTCTGCCGTCGTATCCGCTGTCCGGTTGCCTTTATTATCGCCTTGGCCTTTGAATACTGACTTTGCCACTGTTTCCAGCTTGTCCAATCGGAGGCCAGCTTATTGGTGCATTGGCTGCTGATAGGCTGACGAGTGTGCCAATCGGTAGCCAATGCAGTGTGAAAACCGCCTTCGATTGGGAAAGCTGGAAGGAGAGCTTTTTCCAAGTTAAAGATAGTTGCAGAACATCTGGATATCTCCTCCAGGCTCCAAGGAAACGCTGCACAGAACAGTAATGATGACACTTCAAAAGTAATTTGTAGGTTGTGAGAACCTTTAGGGCCTGGAGGATGTGAGGAACACTGGGCAGAATCTTCCGTTCTGGAGACTAGATGGGGTGGTGGGTGCAAGATTCCCACTGAGCGGCAGGACAGCTGAACATGTGCGATCTTCCGCTTTTTAGCTCGTTAATAATGCATCATTGAGGAGCTCGACGAATCATGTGGTAGGGCAGGCAGGAAGTTGCCTTGCATGCTGTTACCACATAGGCTCGAAGGTCTTGATGCCATATTTAAACAGCACTCGGATGGTATTCACTGCAGTCCAGGTGCTGTGCATAAGATGTACATGATGGCACCGGATCAGAAACACCACATTTCAAGCAATCCTCCCCGGCCATTTTCCTCCAGGCCATCCAGGAAAGGCTGGAGATCCTTTTTCCAAGAGATGGGAGCAGGAGGCCGTCTGACCTGACCAAGCCAGCCTGGGAGGAGGTCACCTGGGAGACTAGCACCTGTGGGGTCCAAAGAAAACTACCCCGCAGTGCGGCGCAGGAACCAGATGAATGATCTGCTCCGCCAGGGTATGTGTGATGTCTTCTCACTGAAAGCTCACTCTCATTAGGGCATCACCAGTCTAAGAGTTATAGTCCACAAGGATGTCACACACGACCATGTGATGGGACATCAGCATTGAACGTCTGCCAGCCACTTTAAGTTCTCCATCTTCTAATACTGCCTGGACAAATGGCATCTCAACCCCTTACTGAGGAAGGCTTAGCAGAGACACTAGGCATGCATGCTTCTGAACTACTCACTGATCTATTGGCCTCACAATCTTTCTGTCTATCTGCAGGACAAGATGTCCCATAACAAGAGAGAATTTATCAAGACTGGAGATAGCACCCTGAGATAAGTTTTTAGGAACAGGCGGTGGAGGTCGCAGGGGAGGACAGAGATTGTTCCTGCGTGGAAAATAAGATCAGCCTCCCCCAACAAGCCAGACAGGCCGCATCCAGTATACACCAACAAGGTATGAGCAGTGACTGTGAGTGATCTTTAATATATGAGCCTTAGTCAATAACTAATTCTCTATTCTAGGAAGCAGCAAGGAAAGGGGAGGACGTTATCTTCCAGATGATCCAGCCCCCAGATCACCTTTGAGTAGGAAGCAGCAGTCTCAGAGGAAGCACCATCACTGTGTTCATCTGTACCCTCCGTCAGTGCAGATACATAAACCATGGTGGGTCCTCATTCTAGAATAGGCCAGTGTTTCCAATCTGGTGATCACCTCACAGATGTGAGTCTACAACAGGCAGAGGCAGTACAGCTGAGATCTCTGACACTTGGAGGACTGCTGGAGACCAGGCGCCTGCAGAATCCGAAACAAGGTTTTTGGAGATGCAGAGAGAGGCAGGGAAACTTCAGGCAGAGTTGTCAGAGGCCCTCTGCAGACTGGAACATCATAGTCTCCATTGGATGGGTGGCGGCTGCCTTGAGGTCCCAGGTACAGCAGTTTCTGCTGGATTTGTGCTCGGATCAGTACTCCTTTGCTCTAGCCATGGGTGCGTCTCAGCAGTGACTCGGCGAGAGGGGAATGGGGCACCTTAACCTCTCTCCAGGTGCCTCTTCTCCTCAAGGATTCAAAGAGGGGCCATCAGGCACCTAATGGGAGGAGGAGCACCAGCCAGACATCCTGAGGTCATCCACCCAGGAAACTCTAAGGGTACTCTGCTGCTCCATCTCCCCTCTGCCAGTAACCCCACTAAATCAGGCCGAGGAGGGTGTACATGCCCCAGAGCATGGGACCCTTAAAAGACCAGGGCCCTCAAGGCCTCAGGGCACCAGAGAACGCCTACTGAAGTCATCTCCGCTAACAGTCAGCAGACTGCCTCCATCTCAGCTGCAGATGTCGGGGCTGCACCTTTTATTCATTAATTTATTTATTCATTCGTGGGACATGGGCGTCGCTGGCTGGCCAGCATTTATTATGTGGAGGCGTTGGACTGGGGTAAACACAGTAAGGAGTCTAACAACACTGCTCCTTCGTCAGGTGACAAAGTCACCTTTGTCGTCGTCACCTGACGAAGGAGCAGCACTCCGAAAGCTAGTGGCGTTTGCTACCAAATAAACCAGTTGGACTTTAACCTGGTGTTGTTAGACTCCTTGCAGCATTTATTGCCCATCCCTAGTTGTCCAAGGGCAGTTGAGAGTCAACCACATTGCTGTGGCTCTGGAGTCACATGTAGGCCAGACTAGGTAAAGGCGGCAGATTTCCTTCCCTAAAGGACATTATTGAGCCAGATGGGTTTTTCCAACAATCGACAACAGTTCCATGGTCATCAGTAGATTCTTAATTCCCGATATTTTTAATTGAATTCAAATTCCACCAGCTGTTGTGGCAGGATTCGAACCCGGGTCCCCAGAACATTAGCTGAATTTCTGGATTGACACATTTGGCTTTCTAGTCTAGCGATAACGCCACTAGGCCATCGGCGCTCCCCTGGGTGTAGTGGTAATGTCTGAAAGATTAAGAAGTATTGAATGCACACCTATGGCATGGGTGTTCATTCATTGTGTATGTTGCTCACTTTTGTAAATATATATTGAATCTATCCTTCATAAAATCTCATGGATTCCATTTATAATCAATTGGTGGTCATTTAAGAGTCCAAAATGTAAATCCCAATAAAATCCTACAGGAGCTAGAGTTGTATAAATTCTCACACATTTTCACCACAACGAATAGTCTATAAAGCCACATCTGCAACATCAGGCAACGCACATCACTTGTGACCCTGCTGCCGGGAGAATATACCTGTCAGCCCTATTATCTCACACAAGCTTTGGCCTTGGGAGAAGTGTTCATTGAGGTTATTGATTTAACTGCTGCTGTTGCACTGATGTCTGTTGTTGGTGGATGGCATAAGTAGTCGTCATGAGTCACATTATATTTGTATGTCTAATGTGTCATTTAGAATGGCTTTTACTTTATGAGAATCAGTTTACGAAGAATGTAATTTAAAATTTCGGGACCCATAGGCTTTCATGCATCTCTGCAGGAGGATGCGGTGCCCATGCTTAAGGCTGAATGTCGTTCCTTGGTGATTTCTCATTCTCTTCACACATTACGCTGAACTGGGCAAGTAAAGATCCATCAGGAACCTTGCACTTGTTTGCAAGAGGGGTTAGAGTATCTGATGTAAGAGGTGCGTGTTCATCTTGAAGAAGCCATCTCTTTCCCTTCAGTAATTTTTAATTGGACCTGCATGGCTACGTTGAGGGGTGTTTCATGTAGACATTTCATGTCTCTTGTCATAGTGAAAGGCTTTATTGAACTGGGCTTAAGATGTCTGCCTCCAGAGGTAGCCTCATGGCATAATCACATGACTGCGGAAAGCCAGATGTGTCAATCAGACTGGTTACATTCCAAAGCCCAAACAGAGGTTTACGTTCTCCTTGGGTAAGGATACAGCACATAACACAATGTGGAATTCACTGAATGACTATGCTTTCAGTGGTTTAGGATATACAGACAGGAATGGCCTTTGTGAGCTGCACCAAGTAGAGAATGGTGATATTCTCAAAGTGATGTATATGCAACTCTACAGCAGGGTCCATGATGGATAGTATTAGTCATTGGTTGCGTTGGTAATGACAGGTCAAGGTTTCGCCCTAATGCAAATGTCATCTAGGACAGAGACGTGTCAGGCTTCTGATCATTGCAGGGTCCTGAGTGTTTGCACCTCAGCAAACCATTGTTCTGCTGAGGCACTCTGCAAAGGACAATACAATACAGGATTTAGGTCAGGGTTTCCCAAACTTTTCCAGCCATGGAACCCTATTGACTTCCCAAGAATACTGACGGAGCCCCAGCCCTCTCTCACTCTGCCTTTCCTGCCCCAGTCTCTCCGGCCTCAATCCTGACCCTGGCCACTCCTGTTGCCTGGCTGCGGCCTACCTCGCTCTGTTGCCCGTTCTGCTGACAGATCGCCTTCACCCTTGGCCATGTCTGTGATTTTCAATGCTGACTTTGCTGGTATTTCCAACTCATTCAATCAGAGGCTGGTTTCTGATAGCTTCTGATAGGCTGACGAGTGTGCCAGCGAACAGTGTGAAAACCACCTTTGAATGTTTGAGCTGGAAGGACAGCTTTATTCAAAATTTAAACAGCTGGACCTACCCCAGAACCCCAGGTTTCCGTGGATCCCAGTTTGGGAAACACTGATCTACATGTTAATGGTTACTGCTTCCTGATGTGTGAATGGCAATTGGGGGCCAGCAGCAAGAATCCATAGAATCCCTACAGTACAGAAGGAGGCCATTTGGCCCATCAAGTCTGTATCGACCACAATCCCACCCAGGGATTCCTGTAACCCCACACATTTACCCTGTTAATCCCCCACCACTATGGTCAATTTATCATGGCCAATCCACCTAACTCGCGCATCTTTGGACTCTGGGAGGAAACCGGAGCACCCGGAGGAACCCACGCAGACACAGGGAGAACGTGCAAACTGCACACAGTCAGTGGTCCAAATCTGGAATCGAACCCAGATTCCTGGTGCTGTGAGGCAGTAGTGCTAACCAGTGCTAAGCAAGATGATATGTTAATGTTCTTCATTGATGAGAGTTGGTGAAGGGACACTTGAAACTCTCCTGCTGCTGCTCCCTGTTAAACCGTCTGTGCAGTTATGCCTGAAAGAGTGAGGGTGTGATCGAGCTGCCTTACTGAGCTGGTGTCAGACTGACATATTGCATCCCTGTGAAATGTGGAACTGCAGCCACCTCTAAGGTGCCATGAACACTGGTGAGGCCGTGAGTGAGAGGACTATACTCAATGAAGTTGCTTAAGGGCTTGCGTGAAGAGGTTCCAAGTCAGCCAGGCATTAACAAGGCTACTCAGTCAGGTGCGGTTCAATTCCTTGCAAGGATGATCCTTAAGGCATATGGAGAGAATGGAACTTTTGGGAGATTTTCTCGCTGAGATTGAAGGTAATGGGACATTCCATGCAACAAAGGCTAAAACAACTCTTGAGAGTGAGCACCTCACTCCTCCTGGAACACTATAGCTATCAGATTGTCATGGGCATGTCTGTCACATCATACCCATGCAATGGCCTCTTCATGTGGCTTGTCTAAATCCTTTCCCTCTTCAGATCCATTCCCTTCAATGTCCTCCTCACCAGAGGCGATGTCTCAATCCTCTATTTGGTCTGTGGTCAGTATTGGGGAGCCCTGCCCTAGTGGTCCAAACATCAAAAACATATCTTCATGAGTGCAATCATTTGCTCTATCAAGGACCTTGTGGCAGAATGTGCAGCATTCTATTTCTCTTCAGCAACTCTATGTAGATGGTGGACAAACATCATCAGCCAGGTCTTCTGGGAATACCTCTTGCCCCTGAGAGGCCAGCCCTGTACATCCCTAGGTCCCTTAAAGATCTGTGGCACCTTTGAATGCATCAATATGTAACAATCATGAGAGCTTCCCAGGTAAGTAGGACAAACATGCTTTCCGTGATCACAAATTAACTAGACATTCAGAGCGTTTTGATTGACGAATCTCACTGGCTGCTGCCAGGGGGCTGTCAAGGCCACATGTGTGCAGTCGATGGCACCCTGCACTTCTGGAAAAGCTGAGATTGTTGCAAATGCGACAGCTTTGGCAGGCTGGCTTGTATCATCCATGAAGAACTGGACGTAATGGTGAGCTTTCTTGAATAGGGCATCTGTCACCTTCCTCATTAATTTGTGTGTTGCTGATTGCGATATTCCGTAAAGATCCTGAGTGGAATCCTGGAAGGACCCACCGACAAAAAAGTTCAGTGCGGCTGTCACCACCAGCATGGGTTCCTCTTAAATTCTTGTGGCATTAATTCCTCATGGAGAAGGTGGCAAATGTGAGTTATCTATTCCTTGGCAAGTGAAGGCACCCCTTTCACTCAACTCCACATATGAACTGCATCTTCTATATGCCCTTGCCAAACATCCATGTAGAATTTGTCCCTCTTTGGGAGCATCTGAAACCTCTTGGGGAATAGTTACAGCCCAGGAGGGGGCTAATCAGCTCATCAGTTCCATGCTGGCTCTCTGCAAGAACAACTCAGCTAGTCCCATTCTCCAATCCTACCCCTCCAACCCATAATGTTTTTTTTTCTCTTCAGGTGCTTGCTTATCCAGTTCTTTTTTAAAGCCCCCAGTTGAATCTGTATCCACCACACTCTCGTGCAGTGCAATTCAGATACAAACCACTCACTGTGTAAAAATGTTTCTCTTCATTGTCACCATTACATTTTTTGTCAATCATCTAAAATCGGTGTTCTATGGCTCTCAACCCACCAGCCAAAGGGAATGGTTTCTCTCTCTCTGCACTCTGTCTAGATTCCTCTGGTGTTTGATCACCTAGATAAAATCTCCTTTCAATCTTCTTTTCTCAGGAGAACAACCTCAACTTCTCCAATCCAGCCTTGTAACTAAAGTCCCTCATCCCTGGAACCATTCTTGTAAATCCTTGATGCACTCTCCCTTAAAACCTAGTATCCAGGATTGGGCAAGATACTCCAGTTTAGGCCAAACTGGTGTTTTATAAAGGTTCTTCATAGCTTTTTTGCTTTTGTACTCAATGCTTCTATTTATAACGCTTAGAATCCCGTTTGACTTTTTATCCAGTTTCTCAACTTTCAATGGTTTGCTCACACATACCCCCATGTGCCTCTGTTCCTACATCCCCGGTAACTGTTAGATTATATTGACTCTTCTTGTTCTTCCTACCAAAATGTCTCTCTTTGCACTTAGGAGTCTCCCATTTCACCAGCCTGTCTATGTCCTCTTAGGGTCTATCACTATCCTCTTCATAGTTCACAATATCTCCAGGTTTTCTGTAATCTGTACATTTTCAAACTGTGCCCTGTACACCCAAGTCCATTTCATTAATATAGGCCCAAGAAAAGCAGTGCTCCGAGTACTGAGTGGTGGTTCTTGGGGAACAGCATTGTATATCTACCTCAAGTCTGGAAAACAACCATTCACTATTCTGTTTCCTGTAGCTCAGCTGACTTCATATCTATGCTGCCACTCTCCCTTTTATTCCCTGGGCTTCAACTTTGCTGCCAAACCGATTATTTGGCTCTTCGTCAAGCATCTTTGGAAGTCTATGTCAGCCACGTCAATCACATTACCCCCATAAACCTTCTCTGTTACCTCTGTCAGGAAAGAGGTTTAAAGAATTTATATTTGTATTGTATTGTTGAATATTAGAAATAAGGCCTGAATTTAACTGGGTTTAATTTAGTGGCTCTATGTAAGAAGAGTAAAATACTAGATAGATTCATGTTAGACAATGGTGTTTGTATGTGTGGGGGTTTTGGTCAGTTCAAACTGTGCTTCTAGTGTGCTCAGGAAGGCTTACAGTGTGAAAAGTAAATAAGCTTGGAGAAGTAAAAGTCATTGCACCTTTAGGGTAGGAGTACTTTTGAGATTAGTTTGACCTGAATTCAGTGCAATTGCTTGTAGGAAGGTAGAGAGGGAACAGCTCTCTTAGCTTTGCTAGAAGAAAAGCCATACCAAGGCGAGAGTGCTGGAAAGTTTGATGAAGTGTTACAATCCCAGTTGGTGTTACCATTGGACGGGAAGGTCCCAGAGTGGAACCCTGGCCCAGAAGACTGTAATATTTTATATTTTTCAGAAAATGTGGAGGAACAGAATCACAAGACTGCCAATTAGCTTTTGTAAACAAGAAAGAAAACATTTATTAAACATGAGAAGTTTGATTAGAATACAATACACCTTTACTCCCCCCTTAGCTTCACAAATATATACAGTTTACAAATACAGTTATCTATGCAGTTTTTACACAAAACACCCAACTCTGAAACCAAATGGCTGATGCCACTCAACCAATCTGCTATGGATTTCTTCTCTAATTCTCAAATTCCTCCCAGATGATTGTTTTCAATCTCCACTCCCAAAAAGACATGCTTTAAAACCTTCTTTTAAACAATGCTTTCCATCTGCTGTTTTCATTAAGAATTTAGTTCCAGGTTTTCCAATTATCCTGTCAAACAAAGCTTC
The DNA here is from genome assembly GCF_964213995.1 of Mustelus asterias. NCBI lineage: Eukaryota > Metazoa > Chordata > Chondrichthyes > Carcharhiniformes > Triakidae > Mustelus > Mustelus asterias. The sequence continues at coordinate 41,241,667 of NC_135823.1, forward strand.
CGCTTCACTAGTTTGATAAGATACAGCTCTGAATTTTCCACCTGTCCTTTCAGGCTTCCTTCATCTTAAATGCCTTTACACAAACTCCGATACCCAACTAAGAATTGCACGATTATTTCAAATAATGTCTCATTAACTGTAGTAGATTTCACAAACCTTAGAACTATTTCAGATGTCTTTTTGGCCTCTGATGAACAACTTCTTTCCAGCTTTATATGTGGCTTTACTGAACAGTACCTTGCTTTTGTTCCAGTTTCCTCTGTTCCTTCCCTTCAGACTTCTTGAAAATTTTGGCCCCTCGAGGCTGTTCCACCATTCAGTGGGATCATGGCTGATCTGACATTCCTCACGTTCACTTTCCTGCCCTTTCCCTGTGACCCTTGATTCCCTTACTGATCAAAAATCTATCTATCTCAGCCTTAAATATACACAATGATTACTGCCCCCACAGCTCTCTGGCAAAGAGTTCCAAAGACTCTCAACCCTTTGGGAGAAGAAATTCCTCCTCATCCCAGTCTTAAATTGGGACCCCTTTATTCTGAGACTATGCCCTCTGGCCCTAGACTTTCCCATGAGGGGAAACATCCTCTCAGCATTTACCCTGTCAAGCCCCTTAAGAATCGCATATGTTTCAATGAGATCACCTCTCATTCTTCTAAATTCCAATGAGTAGAGTCTCAACCTGTTTAACTTTGCCTCATAAGACACTCCCTCCATACTGGGGATTATCCCAGTGAACTTCTCTGAACTACCTTCAATTAAATAATATTTTTCCTTAAATAAGGGGACCAAAACTGCTCACAGTGCTTCAGATGTGGTTTCATCAGCACCTTGTAGAGTTGCAGCAAGACTTCCCTGTTCCTATACTCCAACCCCCTTGAAATAAGAGCCAACATTCCATTAGCCTTCATGATTACCTGCTAGCTTTCTGTGTTCTGTGCACAAGTACGCCCAAGTCTCTTTATGTTACAGCTTTCTGCAGTTTTTCTCCATTTAAATAATGCTCTGTTCTTTTGTTCTCCCTTCCAAAGTGAACAACTTCACATTTTCCCACATTATACTTCATTTGTCAGCTTTTTGTCCATTTACTTAACCTATCAATATGTCTTTGCAAACTGTTTGTATCCTCCTCACAGCTTGCCTTTCCACCTGTTTTTGTGTCATCTGCAAATGTGCCTACAGTACATTTGCTTCCTTCCTCCAAGTCATTAATATATATTGTAAACAGTTACAGTCCCAGCACGGATCTCTATCTTTCCTGAACACTTGTATTCAGGAATATTTAATACTCAATCCTGCCCTTTTTGGTGCTATGTCTCTGTTATCACCACAGCAAAATATTTCCATCTGCGTCTGCAGCTCACCAACCTTATTACCACACCCCATGTGTTCACTTGCAGGCATTGTAAATCTTTTTTGATTGCCTTGTAGTCTGACCCCACCAAATACCTATCGGTCTCTCTTAATTCTTAACATGCCTTCTTTCTCCTTTCTAATGCTACAACTTGGTGCCCATTTCCAGTGACACTAGAAAACTTCCCCATTGAGGACTTTGGTCTCATTTCTGTTTAGGTACAACTTGTCCAACCTGGACAAGTCCCACTGAGGCCAACCTTAGTCTCAGTGTCCCAGGAGTTAAAAGCTCTCCCTCCTGCACAGTTTCTCTAGCCATATATTCACCTCCTACTGCTGTACTCACAAGCGGGTGGGACTGGGAGTAAAGTGGAGGTTACTACCTTAGCGGTTCTGCTTGCTGGTTTCTTTCCTAGCTCCCTCAGATCTAAAGTTTAAAGTTATTAGTCACAAGTAAGATTTACATTAACACTGCAATGAAGTTACTGTGAAATTCCCCTAGTCGCCACAGTCCAGTGCCTATTTGGGTCAATGGACCTAACTAGCACATCTTTCAGAGTGAGGGAGGAAACTGGAGCACCCGGAGGAAACCCACGCAGACACGGGGAGAACGTGCAAACTCCACACAGACAGTGATCCAAGCCGGGAATTGAATCCAGGTCCCTGGCACTGTGAAGCAGCAGTGCTAATCACTGTGCTACCGTGCCGCCCATCTGCCTGCAGGGCATCATCTCTCTATCCCCCTATGTCATTGATACTAAGATGAACCATGACCTTTGATTCCTCCTCCTTCCTGCTCCGAGTCCTCTACAGCCGTTCAGTGACATCTTCGACCCTAGCACTAGGAAGGCAATATGCCATCCTCGATTTATATAAAAGCAAAATACAGCGGATGCTGGAATCAGAAACAAAACAGAAAATGCTGGAAAATCTCAACAGGTCTGACAGTATCTGTGGGGAGAGAATAGAGCCAACGTTTCGAGTCTGGATGACCCTTCGTCAGAGCTGAGAGCAAAAAGAATCAGCAAAGAGAATGCTGCCAGACCTGCTGAGATTTTCCAGCATTTTCTGTTTTTGGTCTGTTCCCCAATTGACCTTCCGACCTCCTGGGACTAGAAGAGGAGTATTCAGGACACCCAGAGGAACTCGTTGTTCCAACGAGAACTTTGGGAAGACGCTTCAGAAGAGGAACGATTTTCAACTCCTGGGAAGACCGTCACAGTCATATCATCAACTGTTATATCAAAACTTAAAAAGGCATTGAAGACCTGAGATTTCAATGAACTTAGACGCTGAAGGAAAAATTGACAACATTCCAGTAAGCCTTCAGGAAAAGAAGAGATGATTTCCCAATGATATTTCTGGAGGACCGTCTGCTTACTGGAGGCAGTGGTAAGACATTTCTCTCTGTGCAAGGTTGTTCCACTATGGGCAATGGGAAGAACTGGTGAGAATATGGCGGCAGCATCATCCTCTGCACTGGGAAGAATTTCAATGAAAAAGTGTTGAACGAGCAAGAAAATGGGAGGTTTTCTTGCCTGTTTTCCTAGTGAGGTAAGTGGTGGTAATTTATGGCACTCTGTGCAATACAGAGGCCATTATATGATTCCCGACAGTAGAGGGAGTGGGCAGAGTGTATTAATGCTGGGAAGCCAGCTTCAGACTACTAGGCATGGAGCCCCAATCTCCCAATATAATATTGGGAGATCGGTCGACCTCCGCCCCCCCCCCCCCCCCCATCACTACTGATATCTTCCCCCCCCCCCCTCCATGGGGCCACCTTGATCACCAGCCCCCACCCCCGATACAGATATACCCCCTTCCGTCCCACCTTGATCTTCTCCCCGCTTCCCCATCAGGCTCTGCCTCCCATTGAAATCTGCCTCATCAGGCCCCGGCCCCTCAGGCCCTGCCCCCTTGGCACTGCCCAGTGCCCGGTGGGCCCTGCCAGGGTCCCAGGCTGGCAATGCCAGGTTGGCACTGCCCAAGGAGCACTGTTCACCCCTGCCTCTGTCCACCTGGGGGGGGCCTTCAATGGCCTCTGGTCCCATCGGCGAGGCCATCACATCTGAGGAAGTCCACCAGCGAGCTCAGAAAGGTAAGTGAGCCTGAACAATTGCATTCCAGGCTCACCAATTACATTAAAATGAACTAATGCATATTTAAATCAACATTGTGCTTTTCCCAGGTGCGAGGCTGACTACGCCAGCAGAACGGGGCTGGCAATATTGGGAGAGGCGAGAAATTGGGTGCAAGCCTAATCTTTCACCTCTCGCTGATACTTCCTACCCTGCTATGCTACTTAACCAGCGGGGCAGATAAACAGTCCAGCATATTTAAATGCTCATTTAAATATGTCGATTTGGTTCAGATTGCATCCGGAAACGGTGGGCCGGAAGATAGTGGCGAGGTTTCACGCCAGCGCAGAATGTGCTAAACCACTCACCCCGATTCTCCACCCAGCTCTGCCTTAACACGATCTGCGCCAGGCACGATACAGCTGAAAAATCGCGGCCTTAATGTATGTACACCAACAGGCAGCCTCAGATCAACTCGCCCAGCGCAGACTGTAGAGGGAATCTGGGATGTTTTTAGTTTATATAGACCAACTTCTAGATGTGCCCTTAGCAACTGAACCATCAAGGTTTGTAACTGCTCTAATTGAAAATATCAGTACAGATATATTTATACATAGTAAATTACAACAGTGACCCAGATTTGGCTGTCAAATAATGGTGAGGGTAATGGTATTTACACTTATTTAAATGTAAATGGTACAGTAAGGGACAGATGCAATAACTGAAAGTTACTACCTGAGTTGAGCCACTCCGCTGTTATATTGGCGGAAATTGGCATCTCATTGTCTGCCTTACCACTGGAATGTATTGAATGCTGTGTCATTGCTGTATTTGAGAGATGTGAACTAAACACAGCAAAAGCATCAAGTCTATTTTTTTTTACAAGCTCAAATATCCTTTTAATGATGTGATAACCGTTAATTACTGCCCATCAACCTCTCTGACACTGAAAAATTAGCTAGTAAGTGTGAATCTCATGCTTTCAGCCATTAATTGTTGTTGGAGATTTTAAAAATGTTATTTAAAATGTAAACAATTTTTAACTTATCGTTGCTGTCCCTTTCTTTCTCTATCTCTTTCTTTCCCTTTATCTCTGTTTTGCACCAGATGTTGCATTGAATTTATCAACTCTAAATTATACTTCATTCTGACACCTTCTGAGGTTGTTTATTTCACAATCCTTCAATTGTATTGGTTGTAGGGACACACAATTGCTTTCCTTGTAATATCAGGTGTCAGATGCTCCGTTTCCTCACTGTGCTATTAACCACTTGCACTTTCAGCAACTTGTCACACAAAGAGGTCATAACCCTGAACATACAGCAGGAAATCTAACTAATGGCAGATGCCATTAAGGTGCCCTGCAACAGCAAGATCTGGGCCAATGGTGCAATCCACAATATCATCAAGTGTTTGAGTACTGTCAAATTTCTTTTTATGTTGGGACCCCTTCCTCTGGTTATTTGTTCGGTCGGGAACTGAATGGTAGAGGAAGTAACAATGTCACCTAAATACAGGCAGGTTGAAGCTGCCTTATGAAGTTGAGTTGTAATGTGCATTGTTACAGCCGTGGCTGGAGATTCTGCCCAATAACTATCCTGCACTCGGCTGAAATTTATTTAATAAAATAACAAAGCGCAATACACAGAAACATTTATCTACAATCTCATCTGTTAATGCGAAACATAAATATGTGCTTTGGCCTGTTTAGCAGCTTACACATGGTTTATTCATTCGCAAATCCAAATCAATTAAAATTGCTTGTCGATAACATGCTTGTTCCTCCTTTCGACTTTTCCCATTTTATGTGGGCAAATGCTGGTTGATATGAAGGATGAACAACCAGCATTGAGGCGATAACATAATGGCCTAAAAATACATAATTGACATTTAAAATTTAGATTAATATCCTCACATCTTCTAAAGGTTAGTGCGGATCAGTACTATTTCTGTCAGCATCCTTACTGTAGTGCTCAGTCTAATTAATGGCAATAAATTGCGTGGTTAAAGTCGGATTACATTCAGAGGACTGTGTGACACAGATAGAGATGAATAACGGAAGGTTGCCAATGTAGGTGATGAGACTCTTGGTCCCAGGCTTGTAATAAGAAACCAGCCTAGGTGACTTCTTTGTCATTGATTGTCAGGGGCTTGCGTAGTTCAGACGTTGTGTGCCACCGAATGTGAGGTATGCATGTGTTAAATAAAGAAATGCTCTAAAAATACTGATGACTCTCTGAGCTCTGTAACAATATGTCGTTCATGACCTTCTCCAAACCCCCTCTAAATTGGGAATTTAAATTTAAGGAAATATTTACTGATTCTGACGTTTATTTTGAAGCTGATCAGAAGTGTTTCTGTTCTGTATTTCAATACAGAAGCAGCAATTCATCCTGATTATTTGAGGCTTTCCTCTACAGTTGCATGGTGAAGTTTTAATTGCATCAAATTAATTGAACAGATTAATGTTCAATTTGGAATAATGCAGCATTATTAAATATTCAGGTATCAGTAAATATTCTGTCTTGCTTTCATTTCATACATCCCCATGATAATTAACATCGTAATTTTGAATAGAATTAGATTACTCTTAGATTTGTGATCTGAGTAGTGTGACGAAAAATCGGTATGCATTAAAAAGATAAAGCCTCAGTTGAATCAAATTTGAAACTCCAGTACGATTGGGGAGCATGGTTATTCTAGAATATTAGTTATAAATGTGCGATTCTGGCACCAGGCATCTAAGTGTCATTTCATTTAAGCTATACATTCAGATTTAAAATTATACAGCATACAGTTCTGATCGATGTTAGCCGAAACCAATCATTTTCAATTAACCTGCAACATTAAAATAAATTCCTTGACTTGTAAAAGACCACCTCAAAGATGTGTGACTTTCTTTGAAAATCAAGTGTTTATTTTCTGTTCCATAGGGTGTTCAATTGAGTTTTTTTTAATGATTTTTTTTGAAATTGGAAATTCAGATCCTACTGTTTTATATTCAAGAACTGCTGACGACTGTTTGGCTAAGCTGTATTCTTACCTGTCAATCTCAAGAAAGGAGCCTAGGGTTCACTAAAATGTATGCTGCCATTTGCTATCCAAATTCAGTGCACTTAGAATTCAGATTGTGTTGGTTGTATTCGTTCTCCCTGGGGTGAAGGGCATTTACACCGTGTAGCAGGGAAGAAAGAGTGCTTGCCTCCAGAAGGAACCTTCTGTGGACCCTGATATACTTAATATTGTTGTCAGGAATTGGGCTGAATTGAAGTAATTAAGAAAAAGGGAAAACTTGCAGCATGCACAGTGCTTTGTACTTGCTCACAGAAGTGTGATAATCAGCACTGCTACAGTAGCCTGCAGACAGATTGGTTCAAGAAACTGAAGAGAATTGCAGACTGAGAAAGATAATCCTTTGTTTGAGCTAACACATTCCTATATTCTGGCATTTTACCCTCTGCACTGGAGACTACAGGCTTCTGCTTCAAACCTGGGGAAACCGAAGGGAACTCTACAAGCTCACTGCAAGGAATCTGGACTCCTCCTGACTTGTAATGGTTAGTTTAAGAGATCATTCCTTGATCTTTTTTTATGCAAATGGTACTCGCAGTCTAGCGAGTAATGTTACATGCTTGTCAGTTTTAAAAAAGACTTATTGGGATTGTTATTGAGTGAAAGCTCACCGCATGGTATTCCCTGTGCAGTTGCATTTAATCGAGCCTATTTTTTTCTAGGTTGTGAGTGGTACTATTTGCATATTTTTTGCATTAGTATGCAGTTATGTGATATGAAATGCTCTGCAGAGTTGGAGATATGTGAGTTTTAGTTTTTATTGCTCTTGGAAATGTTCTGCTATGGATAAAGGTGACATGTTGAAGAATGTAGTCTGTTTATGTTACCCAAGCATCAACTCTTTGACATCTATTTTTTTTTTCTTACAGTAGCTAGAATTTATTTGAAATAAGGGTATTGAGATATAAATTCCTCGCACATAGCAAAATTAGAAGGCAGGAAAAAAAAATCTTCCTTTCAGAAATCCCCCCAAGATTTCAGAACTGATTCTAAGCAGCTAGTAATTGCACATCTTCTCTGAATTATCCGACTTGCTTTGATCTTTTTTTGAAATCACCCACTTTCAATGGCCACTAATTGTCTAAACTAATAGCTTCAGACCTCGGAGCAGCTTTTAATTACTTGTGGCATTAAACTGAAGTATTGGATTATTGGAATTTTCAGACAGGTTGTAAATATATCAAAATGGGAATTTATGTATCCCAGCTTTGCTCAGCTGGTCACATTTTACCTTTTTGTTCAGAGCTAATTAACTAAAATGCTAACAAGCTTTGAGGGCATGGGAGATTTGAAGAGGACAGGAATGGAGTTCTTGATACATTGTTCAACGTCCGGATGTCTGTGCAGGTTGTTAATACAGAATTAATAGCTGTCAGGGAGTCAGAGACGTACAGAACCAGAGACCTTAGCTCGCAAATGTTTAGAAAGATTGCCAGGTCTACAGCTGAAAGACAGGCAACATTCTGGGGTTGCACAGAAAGAATAAGGTGTATCTGTGCATCACACTGGTAGGATATGTGACTGGATCATCTGTGTTGGTCTGAGGAAAAACATAACTATTTGCACACCTAGTCCACGCATATTTTTCAAGTGAGGTATCTAATTTTAAAATATTCTGATGGCAAGGGAATTACTTTCTGATCCATACACACAGTAATTGTGCGTTTAACCCTACGCTCTGATTAGACATGTCTTAAATTATACTTTTATTCTCTAGATGGGCAGTTCATCTTTTTAAACGAGGTATCTGTTTTACATTAATTCACCCATGGGATGGCATTGATGAGAAATGTTATAAAAAATAAATGAGGCTCGCAGTAAACCAATTGTCACACTATGCGTAAAGTGTACATGTGTAAATTGCCGTGGAGTTATATTTGTAATTGTGTCTATCGGCAGAAATGATCATTAACCTCTGATCATGTATCTCAGGTCAAAGTCGAGTATAAACTTGTGTAAGCAGTGCCTTTATCTTGTTATATAATTCAGCATTTTCCAATCTAATAGATACGTGGAATTGTTGATAATGAAACTCCCTGTGGCTGATCAAAATGCAATGATGATTGTGTTCAGCTGTAGGAGCTAATTTGGAACTCTTTGCTAGCTGTCATATACTTAGTACAGTGAGAAGTAGAATAGGATAGTGTGTAATCGTTTTGTAGTGCTATGATTTATTCAGTTTAGTAACAGTGTTAGCATTCTTATAAACCTGAAAAGAACTTAAAATATACACGTTTAAAAAGTACAACATGCTCACTCATTTTTGTAAGTGTCAGTGACTTTGTTAACTGAAAATGTCCTAAACAGCTGGAAGATGATCGTTTTAACTGCAGTAACTGTTTGTGCTTTTGATATCAGAAAATGAAATAATTCAACCAACCATGTCAAATAATGGAGCAGCTCTGTGTTTGAGACATAACACAATCTTTCATAATTGATTCTGCTTATGTGCCACAGAACCAAATGTTGCAAATTGAACATTAAATGAGAAATGAATTTTATGCAAAGACACCAGCAATGTTTGATTTTAGACTCCAGATAAGTTGCATTACATCATTTGAGATCTTTCAGTAATGTCTGTAACTGACTATTAAGTTCAAACTGTAGTCTCAAGGCTTTTATCAACGATGTGATTTTTAAACTATACCGAAGCTGTGCATGAGTTTGAATATGATATAATCCCCCCTGTGTTTATCTCTTAAAACCCAATTGATGGGCACCTGGACTCATAGAATCCCTACAGTGCAGAAGGAGGCCGTTCGGCCCATCGAGCCTGCACCGACCACAATCCCACCCAGGCCCTATTTCCCTAACCCCACAAATTTACCCTGCTAATCCCCCGACACTAGAGTCAACTTAGCATGGCCAATCAACCTAACCTGCACATCTTTGGACCGTGGGAGGAAACCAGAGCATCCGGAGGAAGCCCACGCAGACACGGGGAGAATGTGCAAACTCCACACAGACAGTGACCCGAGGACGGAATTGAACCCAGGTCCCTGATGCTGTGAGGCGGCAGTGCTAGCCACTGTGCCGCCCTAAGCCTATTTCATTTCCACTAATTGGTCCATCGGGGTGGCACGGTGGCACAGTGATTAGCACTGCTGCCTCGCAGCGCCAAGGACCCGGGTTCAGCTTTGGGTGACTGTCTATTCTCCCTGAGTCTGCGTGGGTTTCCTCTGGGAGCATTGGCTTCCTCCCACGGTCTAAAGTTGTGTGGGTTGGATTAATTGGCCATGCTCATTTGCCCCTTAGTGTCAGGGGGACTAGCAGGGTAAATACATGGGGTTACAGGCATAAGGCTTGGGTAGGCTTGTTGTCAGTGCAGGCTCCATGTTGCACTGTAGGGATTCTATGGTTCTATCTCGTGCAGCATCTCTACTTTTTCTTAGTGTGGCATTCATGTAGTGTTTACTCCCCAATTAAGGATTCCCTCTAACTTCTGGTGGATGTTGATGCAGGAACCTCACTGTGAGAGCCAAGAGTAAAATTCTCTCCAGTATTGCAGTCTGAGGGCCTGATGGTTTGCTGCCCACCACTGGCCCACACACACCCAATTCCTGCCACAAGTTAAAACCGGGATGGCCAACTAAAGCCAACTAACCCCCTCTTGACCTTTTTATGGACTAAAAGCCGACAAATTTCCTGGATTAGTTGGCTAACATCGTAGGGTTCCAAAAGACCTGGTTGCAGTGATAGTGGATGGATTGGTTGTGATCATCCACTATTCCCTAGATTCTGGAATGGTCCCAGTGGATTGGAAAGTTGCGGACTGGGCAGGGTACTTTGACCAGTCGCAAAGCAAAAGGTGACCCTGCTTCGGCAGTCGGTGGAACACGGGGCAAAACATGTTCCTATTAAGGATGGTCTTAAACTCCCAAGTTTGGCCAGCCAATTGGAGATCAGCAGCCTTGGGTGTGCTACAGAGAGTGGTGGCTTGTGTTGGGATTGCATGTAATAACTGAGGATGGTGTTGCAACAACCAGATAGGTGGGACCTGGGACTGCAGTCACCCAAACCCCAATGTGGGTTGGGGCGTTGGTGCCCTGGGGGTGGCTATTACCTGTTTCCCAACATTGTGAAGGGTCCCCATTGCTGGTAAAATGCCAGCGATGGTGGCAAGAGGCCTTAGTTGGCCACTAATTGGCTCCACTGGCTTGAACAAGAGGGTCATCTGCCACCTCCCTTGCTGCTAGCAAGGTGGCATGGCAGTGGAAAGGATATCAGAGTCTGCTGTCCATGCCACTGTTACAGAGCCATAAGATTTCCCTCTTCATGCTGATGGTTCCAACATCTCTGTATCTTCATTTTTATTCATGACCCTGAAGCCGTTCAACATTGTCTCCACATTGAGGCATCTTCTTGCTGTCTATCTGCCTCGACAGCACCACCTCGCAGTGGGGCTGCCGGCCCTCCAACTGGCTTTCCCCTGTCTAAGTTCTACCTGCAAACCTTAGTTGGACAGTGAATGCGGAGGGAACCTAATTATGGGCCGCCTCACGTAAGGCTGAGCTGCAGGGCAGACCTCTGACGCGAGGACTCTGGAACCTGCAAATGATCCCCTCGTGAATAAATTTTAAATTGGGATAGAAAGAATTTGCAAAGGGATATAAAAACAAGTTAAGGGACTGGACAAGAAAGTGGCACATGGAATATAATGTAAGCCAATGTGAGGCTATTCATTTTAGTAGGAAGAATAGAAAGACAGAATATTTTTAAACATGTTGGCACTCTCAGTTGCTGGGGTTCAAATTTTGGTGTCTTGGTGCACAAAATTCAGAAGGTTAACATGCAGGAATAGCAAGCAAACTGTGTTTCTGAGGGCCAAAGTGTAAGAGTGAGAAAGTCTTACTGCAATTGTGTAGGACTTTGGTGAGAGCAAACAAGAATGCTGTACAGTTTTGTTCCCCATGGCTAGGGAAGTCTATGCTTGCCTTAGATGTGGTGCAACAAAGGTTCTAGGAGAGATTGAGTAGAATGGGCATAGGTTCACTTTGGGTATAGAGAATGATAGGTGATATAATTGAAACTTGTAAGATCCTGAGAGGGCACGATTGGGCAGTTGCTTCTCTCAGCTGGAGAATGCAGAACTAAGGGGCATGGTCTCAGGATGAGGAGGAATTTCTTCACTCTGAGGCTTGTGAATCTTGCAATTCTCCACCACAGGGAGCTGCAGATGCTCAGTCATTCATGGTCGAGATTGATGGAAATCATGGGGCTCAGGTGGGAAAGTGGAATAAATGATGGAGCAGGCTGGAGGGGCTCTGTGGCCTACTCTGACTCCTATCTCTTATGCATGTGTTAAGACGCATCCGTCAATTATTTGTGTCTTAATTTTTTTTACATTTTTAAAACAAGTCATTTATTTGCGAGTGGTTCCTTCTGGCCTTACCTTGGAACTGGAGATTAATTAGTACCTGTCAATCTAGAGAGAAATACAGCTAGCAACAGGAAATGCCCTTTAAATGACCTCAGCAGCTTTCCAATAGCAATTAGCTTGCAGTTGACCTTGACAGCAGCTAGGTATTTTTGCTAAAAAACAGCAGTTCTATGCAGCTCTAATTTTGCTGCAGAATAATGTGTTGTTTGTTACAAAATGTTCCTGTCCTTATAAAACAGCGTGTGGGGTTGATTATATTTTTTTTCCTCTGTGCTCAATAAATGGGTAGGTGGAGCATGTTTAGTGAATGTCAGAAAGAGTTGGCATGGAACCCGTGCAATTATAGGGGTCATCCATCATTATCATGCATTCAGTGACTTGCCAGGGTAAGACATGCTTCCATTAGGCAGCTGGCTGAATTTGAGACAGGAGATTGAGCAGACCAGCCACTTATCGAGGGCCTGTGATTTAGCCTGAAAGGGGAGGTGTACTTTTCGTCAGGGATAGAAAAGAGCAATACGTGCGGAGCAACAGGCAACTTGTTCAGGAGGAATGACAGCACCCCTCAAATCCGAAAAAATGGCCAGCTGCTAACAGAAAAACGTTGCCCATTTTTATGTGACAGCAGCTGAGGATCCCTTTTTAAAATATTAGTGGAAATCACGACCCCCAATTTGTCAGCACGGTTGCTGGGAAGGATAAGGGGCCGGTGGTGATCAAGCAGAGAAAGACATAAATGGCAGTGAGGGTGAAGAGGTCTAAATGATATAACCTAGCTCCTGTTTGCACAAGGTTTTCATCTGGTTCTGATGGGAGCTCATGCCATTAAGTTTCAATGCTCTCTTAAAATTGGTAAGTTAGTTGCTCCCTTTTGGTTCTGCTATTCGGCTCTTTTCGAGCACAAGTGGGTAGAATTCAGTCAGGAACTGCTTCTTGTATCCTTGGAGCTGAACAGCAGGGTGGCGTGGTGGCACAGTGGTCAGCACTGCTGCCTCTCAGGTCCAGGGACCCAGGTTCAATTCCGACCTTGGCTGACTGTCTGCGTGGAGTCTGCACGTTCTCCCCGTGTCTGCGTGGGTTTCCTCCGGGTGCTCCGATTTCTTCCCACACTCCAAAGATTTGCAGGTTAGGTGGATTGGCCATGCCCCTTCATGTCCCAAGATGTGTAGATTAGGGAGATGAGCCATGGTAAATGCGTGAGGTTACGGGGATAGGGCATGGTTTCTGTGCAGCACAAATCTTGCCCATGCATACACAACTCTTCCCACTTGAGAAACGTTATTGATTTTTCCCAACAGTGGCAAGGCAATAATTGGTGTGCGTTCCATACAATGTAACTCTTGCCTCGATGAATGAAACTGATCGTATTATTTAAATCCAATTTAAAAACCATGGATCAATTCTTTATCCATGGTTTGGTTATTAACCCGGGAACACTGTCTGCCAGCTATGGGCCTGCACTTGTTGAGCACAATTTCTAAAATCTTCATTAGTGAAGACTATCACGGTGTGAGCAATAGATTTAGTGCATAGAAATCCATGCTCAATATTGATACGGACTAGAATATTGTCTTGCTGGGAGTAACTGAAAATGAATGCAGTACAAATGGGGACACCAAGAGTTAAAGTAAAAGCACAGCCCGCTTATCTGAATTAATGTTGGATCTTAGGGGTTGATGAAGCACTTTGTAATAGCCTTCAAATACACTTAATGCTTGATGCAATAGAAGCACAAGTGAATTCCTGGAAATTGGTTTAAGGGGAAAAAATCAAATAGCAATGAGTGTGTGGGAGAACACCAGCCCAGTTCCAGACTATGTATGTTGATTAGACATAAGTTATTGGGGAAAAAGCAGAAATAATTGTCTGAAAACCTATCGCAATGTCCTTCTGTGGGTTCATTACTGTTAAATGTTGCTTTTGAGGTGACATGGACTTTTACCCTTTTTATTTTTCTAAAGCTGAGCTCTCCCAACTTACTTGAATAATTACTTACTCACTGATTAATTTCTTAACAGTATCCTCTCTAGGTCAGAAGAATAAAAAGCATTTTTCATAATCATTCAACATTACCAGTCCAGTTATTCTTCCTCCTGATGCTTTTTACTGTCCATAAACAAAAGGAACAGTTTGGAATGCAGTTGGAATAGTGTAGATTAGAGGGGCTTTAGATTGGTTCCACTGGTCGGCGCAACATCGAGGGCCGAAGGGCCTGTACTGTGCTGTAATGTTCTATGTTCTATCTTCTATAAATGGATTAGTCACCTGTTTTCTGGCAAAGCTATACGAAATATTTCTGGATGATACAATAATCAGCAGAGAATCGAAGTTGTTGGCCCAGAATGCCAATCTGACGTTGCTGAGGTCAAGTTTTAACTGTGACCAGTTTAATTGCACCGAGGATTTCCAGCAGGAGAATACCCTGCTTGAAATGACCAGGAATGATATCAGAGCCAGCGGGTAAGAGCAACACTCAGAACAGGAGCCTGAGGATACCAAGGACTCAAGGGATCAGTCTCCAACAAAAATGAAAGGGAATTGGTAAAGAGTGGAGATGCGCCGGAGAGGCAAGACAAAGGTTAGGGAAATCCAAGGATTGCTGGGTTTGGAGGATAGTTCCTGTTTCTCACTAAAATTACGCAGTAAAGCTGGTTCTTTCTGGCCACTCCCAGGGTCCCACCATGGTTCAGTCCTTTGGGTTGGTGCATTTGCACCTCCCAAGTACAGAAGCGACAATTTTGTCGTAGTGTTAATGGCATCATTGGGTCTTAACTTTCCAATGTCAAGGACTGCAACCTTTTCCATGTTAGATTGCAGAGGTGGATGGTAGATCAGTTAATAATTCTAATGATCTAAAATCAGAGAATTACTCATAATAGACAGCACAAAAACAGGACATTCAGCCCAACCAGTCCATTCCAGTGTTTATGCTTAACTCGTGCCTGCTCTCATCCTTCCTGAGCTAACACTATCAGCATAAAACTCTATTCTATGCTTATCCAGCTTCTTCTTAATTTTTTTAATTCATTCGTGAGACATTGGCATCCCTCGTCACCCTTGAACTGAATGGCTTGCTGGGCCATTTCAGAGAGGCAGTTGAAAGTCAACTTTCTGGCTTTGGAGTTACATGTAGGCCAGACCAGGATGGCAGATTTCCTTTCCTAAAGGACATTAGTGAAGCAGATGGGATTTTCTGATAATTGTTTCATGGTCATCATTAGATTCTTAATTCCAGATATTTTTTATTGAATTCAAATTCCACGGCGGGATTCGAACCCAAGTCCCCAGAAGATGAGTTTCTGGATTAATAGCAATAATACCATTAAGCGATCGCCTCCCCTATTACTCCCCCATTGCATCTATATTACTCACCTCAATTACTGCCTCTTGTATTGAGTTCCAAAGCATTTCATAATTTTAAAGGCTTCTATTAGATTATCCCTTAACCTTCAGTTTTTCAGAGAAAAGAGACTCGATCTGTTCATCTTTTCCTGATAGCTGTAACCTCAGTTCTGGTATCACCTTTGTAAGTGTTTTTTTTCCTCCCACACCAGCTCCAGTGCGTCTCTATCCTTAATTGCATAATATGGCAACCAGAACTGTTCACTGTACTCCAAGCGTGGTCTAACCAAGGTTTGAAGTTCAGTACAACTTCTCTACTTTTAAAATTTGTCCCTCTAGAAATAAACCCGAGTGCTTGGTTTGCTTTTTTTTTCATGGTCTTGTTAACCTGCATCACTACCTTTAGTGATTTGTGCATTTGTTCTCCCAGATGCCTTTGCTTCTCTACCTCAGAGATTTGTTTTCTAGGTAATATGCAGCCTTCTTATTTTTCATACCAAAATGTAATACCTCCTCCTCTTTCTGTGTTGAAATGCATTTGTCAATTAAATGTCCATTCTGTGTGTTTATTGATGTCCTGTAATTAGTTCCAGTCCTCCTCAGTAATAACCGACCCCCGTGTTGCCTGCAAATCTTGAAATTGTGTTTTAGATTCCAAAATCTAAATTGTCAATATAAACTGTGGACAGCAGTGCAATAGGACTTATCTTTGTGGGACCCCACTTCCCACTTTCCCAAATAGTAAGGATTGGCAACAACACCTCCTCCACGATATTCTTCAACACCGGTGCTCCACAAAGCTATGTTCTCAGCCCACTACTATACTCCTTATACACCTATGACTGTGTGGCCAAATTCCCCTCCAATTCGATTTTCAAGTTTGCTGACGACACTGACGACACCACCGTAGTGGGTCGGATCTCAAACAATGACGAGACGGAGTACAGGAATGAGATAGAGAATCTGGTGAACTGGTGCGGCAACAATAATCTCTCCCACAATGTCAACAAAACGAAGGAGAGTGTCATCGACTTCAGGAAGTGTAATGGAGAACATGCCCCTGTCCACATCAACGGGGATGAAGTAGAAAGGGTCGAGAGCTTCAGGTTTTTAGGTGTCCAGATCACCAACAACCTGTCCTGGTCCCCCATGCCGACTCTATAGTTAAGAAAGCCCACCAACACCTCGACTTTCTCAGAAGACTAAGGAAATTTGGCATGTCAGCCATGACTCTCACCAACATTTACAGATGCACCATAGAAAGCATTCTTTCTGGTCATATCACAGCTTGGTATGGCTCCTGTTCTGCCCAAGACCGCAAGAAATTACAAAAGGTCGTGAATGTAGCCCAATCCATCATGCAAACCAGCCTCCCATCCATTGACTCTGTCTACACTTCCTGTTGCCTTGGCAAAGCAGCCAGCATAATTAAGGACTCCACGCACCCCCGACATTCTCTCTTCCACCTTCTTCTGTCGGGAAAAAGATACAAAGGTCTGAGGTAATGAACCAACTGATTCAAGAACAGCTTCTTCCCTGCTGCTGTCAGACTTTTGAATGGACCTACCTTATTCAGTTGATCTTTCTCTACACCCTAGCTATGACTGTAACACTACATTCTGCACTCTCTCCTTTCCTTCTCCATGAATGGTATGCTTTGTCTGTATAGCACACAAGAAACAATACTTTTTACAATACATGTGACAATAATAAATCAAATAAATCAAACCTTCTGCCTCTCTGAACAGATACTAATTACCTTGACTAGCTATTCTCTGTGCGGGATTCTCCGATCCTCTCCGTTGTCATCCCGCTGCAAGTGAGAACAGAGAATTTGACATTCCAGCCAAAACTCCATTCATTCTCAATGGCACCAGACAATCCCAACCCCAAAGAAGGACGGAAGTTTTCAGCATTTGGCTTGCAGCCAGCTCCATTCTATCACTTGTCCCCTGACTCTACATGCACTGACTTTATTCATTATAGTTGGTTTATTTTTTGTTTAAAACATCATAGACGTTTGCTAGCCAAGGCATTAAGGGATATGGAGGCAAGATGGGAAAAATAGAATTGGGATGCAGATCAACCATGATGCCATTAAGTGGCAGAACAGGCTTGAGGTCCTAAATGGCCTGCACCCATCTATATTATGCATTGTTCTCTACTTAATTATAAACCTCATCATATGCCTGGAAGCACACTGGTCAGGATAGTTCTCATGTACCGATTTGTTATAGCATGCAATTATGATATTACAAATCTTTTCAGAAAAATATACAAAGAACAAAGAAAATTACAGCACAGGAACAGGCCCTTCGGCCCTCCAAGCCTGCACCGACCATACTGCCCAACTGAACTAAAACCCCCTACCCTTCTGGGGACCACATCCCTCTACTCCCATCCTATTCATGTATTTGTCACGACGTCCCTTAAAAGTCACTACCGTATCCGCTTCCACTATCTCGAGTTCCAGGCACCCACTACTCTCTGTGTAAAAAATCTGCCTCGTACATCTCCTTTAAACCTTGCCCCTTGCACCTTAAACCTGTGCCCCCTAGTAATTGACTCTTCCACCCTGGGAAAAAGCTTCTGACTATCCACACTGTTTATGCCCCTCATAATCTTGTAAACTTCTATCAGGTCGCCCCTCAACCTCCGTTGTTCCAGTGAGAACAAACCAAGTTTCTCCAACCCGTCCTCATAACTAATGCCCTCTATACCAGGCAACACCCTGGTTAATTTTTTCTGTACCCTCTCCAAAGCCTCCACATCCTTCTGGTAGTGTGGCGACCAGAATTGAACACTATATTCCAAGTGCGGCCTAACTAAGGTTCTATAAAGCTGCAACATGACTTGCCAATTTTTAAACTCAATGCCCCGGCTGATGAAGGCAAGCATGCCGTATGCCTTCTTGACTACCTTCTCCACCTGCATTGCCACTTTCAGTGACCTGTGTACCTGTACACCCAGATCCGTTTGCCTATCAATACTCTAAATACAAAATACAAAAGAATGGTCTAGTTTTGGACCAGGGAGCGGCGCGGGCTTGGAGGGCCGAAGGGCCTGTTCCTGTGCTGTATTGTTCTTTGTTCTTTGTTCTAAGGGTTCTGCCATTTACTGTATATTCCCTATCTGTATTAGACCTTCCAAAATGCATTACCTCACATTTGTCCAGATTAAACTCCATCTGCCATCTCTCCGCCCAAGTCTCCAACTGATCTATATCCTACTGTATCCTCTGATGGTCCTCATTGCTATCCGCAAATCTACCAACCTTTGTGTCGTCTGCAAACTTACAAATCAAACCAGTTACATTTTCCCCCAAATCATTTATATATATTACAAACAGCAAAGGTCCCAGCACTGATCCCTGAGGAACGCCACTTATCACAGCCCTCCATTCAGAAATGCACCCTTCCACTGCTACCCTCTGTCTTCTCCCTGTTGGATTTTAAGCTGGTGTTGTTAAACTTCTTACTTTCTTTGACCGAGCCAGTTTTGTATCCACCTTGCCAGCTCATCTCTGATCCCATGCGACTTCACCTTCTGCACCAGTCTACCATGAGGGACCTTGTCAAAGGCCTTACTGAAGTCCATGTAGATAACATCCACTGTCCTACCCTCATTAATCATCTTCGTCACTTCCTCAAAAAACTCAATCAAGTTCATGAGACATGACCTCCCCTTCACAAAACCTTTAAAGGTCACATTTTTAAACTTTGGACTGAGTGCAAAGATTGTTCTCAAAAAGGCTCCAGGATACCAGACTGATTTGTGGATCAAACTGTTCTGTCAAACTGATCAATCAGCTTTTGAGAGGACAGAAAACATTCTGAAATTAAATTATGGCTCACTGTGTTCTCATTCAGGAGATAATAAGGTGTCAGAAAAACAGAGGTAGTTTTTTAATTGATCTATACTTGTATTGTTAAATATTAGAAATAATGTAAGAGGGTTTAATTTAGAGGTCCTCTGTAAGAGAAGTAAAACTCTAGTTAGATTCATGCTAGATAAAGATGTTTGTATGTGTTGGGATTTTAGTTTGAATCAAACTGTGCTTCTATTGTGCTTCAAGAGGGTTACAGTGTGATCAGTAAACAAGCTGAGAGAAGCATAGAAATCATTGTTTAGCAATTAGGGGCTACCTTTAGGGTAGGAAGGCTTTTTGAGTTGAGTTTTAGCTGGAATTCATAGCAGTTGAATTTTGAAGGCGAGAGAGGGAACATCTCTCTCGGCTTTGCTGGAAGAAAAGCCATGCCATGGAGTAATAATTAAGAAAACAAGTGCAGGAAACTTAAAGAACAGCAAGAAACTAGAGAAATGAAGATAATTTTCTAGGAATATTGAAGTAAAAAGGATAAATGAGAACTGACTTTGGGAACAGGATACTGCTTCTGGAAGTCAGATATGGGAAGAGAAGAGCTGAAGAAGTTGGCTACAGACAAGCCACACATCTGAAGCAAGAGTACTCTGAGGACTGAGTACCTGAGTTTGTGTAAAAGCATTTAAGACAAAGAAAAGCTGAATGGAGAGGTGGAAAACCCGGTGCTGGATTCCTTGTTAAAAGTGGAGCAGAAACTTTGTTTGAAAGACTAGTTGGAAAACCTAGAGTGGACTTTTAATGCAAACAGCTGATGGAAAGCCTTGTTTAAAAGAAGATATAAGTGTGTCTTTTTGGATGTGGAGTTTGGTAAAACTCATGTGACAATCATCCAAGGGGATTGTGAGACTAGTTTACGAAAGACCAGTTGAGTGGCATCGGCCATGTGGTTTCAAAGTCTGGTGTTATCTTTAAAAACTGTATATTTGTGAAACTAAGGGAGAAAGTAAAGGAGTACTGTACTATAATCAAACTTTTCATGTTTAATAGTTTCTTATTGTTAAAAGCTGATTCGCGATCCTGTGTCTCCGTTCCTCTACATTTTCTAAAACAAAAAGTAAAAGTTATGACCTTTTTGAGCCTTGATTCCATTCTGGGATCTTTCTGTCCTGGCATAACATCAACTGAGATTCAAACAAAAAGTTCTTTTTGATACTTCACTGTAAGAATGTAAATTTTGCCTGGGCCAGAACAAACGCTAAGAACCAGAGGTGGGAGGAAGTCTGTTTTTAACTGTCAATGCCTTATTTAGAAGATGGATTTTGTTCCAATCACATGATACAATGGCCACCTTGGCTTTCTGTTGAAGATGTAGCAGGAAATTTCAACCTGTTTTTCAGATCCAGCTTGAGGAATGATCTTGAAACAACTTTAGTGCAGAAGAAAGGAAATCTCCGTTCAACAGGGTGAGGCAAAAGGGAAAAGGTCTTAAAGAAAACTACTGGTCTGCCAGAAATAACTAGGCAGCTAAAAGTGCGATGCCTGCAGTGGAGAAGTAAGGAAGCTCCTCCCCTCCCTGTAAACCTGACTCGACCTATTACGTCACTCTTTAAAGTAACCCCTGGCAATTCGATTATGGACGCGATTGCAGCTGCAGAGACAATTTCACAAACTCAAACCCATCACTTCAGACAACGCAACATCTCGACTCCAAAACATGTCAGGTCTACACTGAATATAGACTCAACTTCTGAACTTAATTCACATCAACAAGTATTGTTTCATCTTCGCTTGTGTCTAATCTTTGTGCATGTATGTTAGTAATTTTATCTTTCCTTAAGTAACTCCCAGAACAATAGTGTGAAATAAATTGACATTTTCCTTTTAACTAAAAAGGTTTTGCTGCTGGCTTATTTCCCATTGAATTACTCACTCCAAGGGTAAGATACACACACTCACATTCAAATACATTGTTCAGGGGTCACTTTGGGGAAAGACTGTATAAAGTCCATGGCACATTTCAGGAATTTCTCTCCCTCTTTGCCTTTTACACTGTTATTTTCATAGTTTATATTAGGATAATTAAGTCCCCCATTATCTGCCAGCAGCACTTGGTTCTGGAACTCAGTACAGCCTTGGTTCAAACTTAGAAAAAAGAGCTGAATTCCAGAAGTAAGTTGAGTGACTGCCCTTGACACCTATGCTACATTTGATTGAGTGTGGCATGAAGCCAACTGAGTAAAGTTCATGTCAATAGGAATCAGAGTGGGAACTCTACACAGCCTGGTGTCATAACTAGCACAAAAAATGTTTGTGAGTCATAGTCCTGGAGGTTTACAGCATGGAAACAGGCCCTTCGGCCCAACTTGTCCATGCCGCCCTTTTTTTAAAACCCCTAAGCTAATCCCAATTGCCCGCATTTGGCCCATATTCCTGTATACCCATCTTACCCATGTAACTATCTAAATGCTTTTTAAAAGACAAAATTGTACCCGCCTCTACTACTACCTCTGGCAGCTTGTTCCAGACACTCACCACCCTCTGTGTGAAAAAATTGCCCCTCTGGACACGTTTGTATCTCTCTCCTCTACCTTAAACCTATGCCTTCTAGTTTTAGACTCCCCTACCTTTGGGAAAAGATATTGACTATCTCGCTGATCTGTGCCCCTCATTATTTTATAGACCTCTATAAGGTCACCCCTCAGCCTCCCATGCTCCAGAGAAAAAAGTCCCAGTCTATCCTTATAACTCAAACCATCAAGTCCCGGTAGCATCCTAGTAAATCTTTTTTGCACACTTTCTGGTTTAATAATATCCTTTCTATAATAGGGTGACCAGAATTGCACACAGTATTCCAAGTGTGGACTTACCAATGTCTTGTACAACTTCAACAAGACGTCCCAACTCCTGTATTCAATGTTCTGACCAATGAAACCAAGCATGCCGAATGCCTTCTTCACCACTCTGTCCACGTGTGACTCCACTTTCGAGGAGCTATGAACCTGTATCCCTAGATCTCTTTGTTCTGTAACTCTCCCCAACGCCCTACCATTAACTGAGTAAGTCCTGTCCTGGTTCAATCTACCAAAATGCATCACCTCACATTTATCTAAATTAAACTCCATCTGCCATTTGTCAGCCCACTGGCCCAATTGATCAAGATCTCGCTGCAATCGGAGATAACTTTCTTCATTGTCCACTATGCCACCATAGGTGTCATCTGAAAACTTACTAACCATGCCTCCTATATTTTCATCCAAATCATTAATATAAATGACAAATAACAGTGGGCCCAGCACTGATCCCTG
Source organism: Mustelus asterias (assembly GCF_964213995.1). Taxonomy (NCBI): domain Eukaryota; kingdom Metazoa; phylum Chordata; class Chondrichthyes; order Carcharhiniformes; family Triakidae; genus Mustelus; species Mustelus asterias. Next base: position 41,264,020 of record NC_135823.1, read on the forward strand.
AGGCATACCGCTGGTCACAGGCCTCCAGTTTGAAAAACAACCTTCTACAACCACCCTCTGGATTCTGTCAAGAAGCCAATTTTGTATCCGTTTAGATACCTCACCCTGGGTCCCGGGAGATTTAACCTTATGCAACAACCTACCATGCGGAAGTGTCGGAAGCCACTCACATCAGCCCCAGATCATCAGTGCAGGTGTAGTGTCATAGCCCCAAATATCTTCAGCTGCTTCATCAATGACAATTCCCTTATCATAATGTCAGAAGTGGGGTCATTAATAATTGTGCAGTGTTCAGAACTTTCTAGATACTGAAGCAATCTGCAAGACCTGACCAGCATTTAGGCTCAGGCTAATAAGTGCCAAGTAACATTTGTAACACACAAGGGCAAGGAAATTACCATCTAAAACAAGAATAGCCATCTCCCCTTGATATTCAGCTACATTACCATTGCTGAACCCTCCACCATCAACATTTTGGGGATTAGCACTGAGCAGAATCTTAACTGAACCAGCTATATAAATACTGTGGCTGCAAGAATTGGTCAGAGACTTGGAATTCTGCAGCACGTAACTCACCTCTCTCTCTAAGTCAGTGGTTCCCAATCCTTTATACATCATGGCACACCTCCAAATAATTTTGACGCACACCTCCTATTTCCTCTGTCTTTGTCCCTGCCTGTCCTCTTGCCAGTTTTTCTTTTAATCTCCCCCTGTCTCTCTCGCTTGTCTCAGACTTTTTGTGCCCTTGAGTTTTCACTTTTTGTGGAGGTGCATGGGACCTTTGTCTTCAGTTCCAGGTTCTGTTGGTCATGAGCATGGCCCTGACCAAGGTAAAACAAAATCTAAACCACGTATGGCTCTTTCCCAGTCGGCACATGCACAGGAGTCCCAAGATTTGTCAGGTCTTGGAGATGCCAACCACAGGTCTGAAGATAAGATTAGTTTTAGTTTAAGTACATGAACTTTGAATCTTTTTTCGCAACACACTATGGGGGACAGGGTTGTCTTCATGATGCACTAGTTGGGAACCACTGCTGTACATGATGTCCACCATCTACAAGGCACGAGTTAGGAGTGTGATTGTCACAGTTCCAAATGATACTAACACTGGAGAAATCAGATCCCGGAGTGAAACCTGGTTTGGTAGGTCTTAACTTTGTTTTTTTTTAGAAAACCATGGAGCTGAGTTACTGAACACATTCAAAAGAAATCTGCTTTTAACAGAAAGAATAAAACATTTATTAAAACAAGAAAAAATAACTATATTACACTAGAAAAAAGATTGAAAGGATTTCAATACAGACATCAGAAAATGATTCAACCTCAACAATACCCTGACAGACACAAAAAACCCCAGTGAGGATTTACCGCTTTCCCAGTGCCAAGGCTTGGGCTGGCTCAGTCTCAAACTGAAAGTTTCCTGTGTGGTTCCACTGGGTTCAGTGTTGGGTCCCTTGCTGTTTCTTTTGTATAAGAGCAGGATAAAAAGACAAAGCTTCATACAGTACCTGAAAATGTCCCAGGGTGCTTCACAGGAATGTTGTCAAACAAAATCTGCTACTGAGGCACATTCGAAAATTTGGTAAAGGAGGTGGGTTTTAAAGAAGGTCTCAAAGGAAGATAGCGAGGTAGATGGGCAGACAGGTTTAGGCAAGGAATTCCAGTGTTTAGGGTCTGAGCAACTGAAGCCATGATGACCAGAACAAGGTTGTGTAAACTGAAAATTAGAGTAGGGTTATGTCAGAAAGCAGTTTTTTACACAACGAGTAGTGGCATCTGGAACTTGTTCCTCAAAAATCTGCTGTGGCTCAGTCCATTGAAAAACTGAGATTGATATATTTATGCTTGGCAAGGGTGTATAGGGTATGGTGCCAAGGTGCACAGATGGAGTTAAGATACAGAATGATCATGATCTAATAGAATGGCAGAACAGGTTCATGGGGCTGAGTGGTCCACTTCTGTTCTTGTTCCTTTTCCATGTACCTATATGCCATAGGTAGCCTGGTACGCTAACAGCAATTGCTATAAAACTGACATAATGTGCTGGATTTAATCCAGCTCACCGTGATGGGAAGCATAGTGGCCAGGCCCACGGAAATGCAGGAGAGGCCCTGCGTCAGTTCCTGGCAGCAGCCAAACCTTTCCCAATTAAGTTAGAGGTGGAAGGGGCTAATGCAGGTTCTCTGGCCAGCAGTGGCAGGATGCCAGTTGACATCTGTAATCCCGAACCCATCACAATTCAGTGCTGGCTCAGGGATTAAGTACGAGACGCAGGGCTTTCCCATGCCTCCTGAAGGCCGCCTGGCGCGGCTCCCCTGTTGTCAGGCATGCTGAGTCCAATTGAGGGACCTGGCATCGTGAAGGGGAGAGGGGGGCTAAAACCCACCTTGCTCTTGCCACTGATACCCTCTGCTGCCTTCTGCAATCCACAGTCCAAAGATTGCAGTGATTTGATTAAATCAGATATGGTGTAAAATGGGCTGCCTTTTCATTATTGCCCATATTCTGCAACAGTCTAGGCCCATTTTAACCCAAGTGAGTTGGATAAAAGCCCATGATAGAACAGATTGTAAATTATGTGAGGGAAAACGTAGTCAATAGGCTAAATGGCTTTTTATCATTTCTTGCTTTCTTGGGAATTTTTCTTTTCTCAACCATTGTCAGAGCCTAATGGTGATTCTAACTTCAGCAAATGACCTTCCCATGCTACTGCACAATTATTCTGGGCACGTCCATATTGTGGGCTATAATGCATTGATTACATTCTTCAATGTACTGAGTAAAAATATTTCAGTTGAAGAAGCTACACTATTTTTCTGCAAACATGCATATATCATTCAGATGTTTAGGTTAAAAGTACAAACCTCCTATTTGCTGCCTGCAGTAACTCGAGATGGTACTTCATTTTAAAGAATAGAGGAAAACGGGTTTTTAAAATTAGATAATGCAAAACAATTTGGTCGCAACTCTTGTTTTATTCAGGGCTAGACATAATTGACTTTTCTTTGCATCGACAATGAACAACTAGGGAAATTAACTTTAGCAATAGGCGATGGGAACTCAATGCCATTTCCTTTCCTAATTTAGTTCTACACTTCAGATAAAGGTGTTTGGTGTGAAATGAATTGGGCAGAGGGAATAAATGAGCTTTAATTTAGGAAAGTGATGGTTTCCTCAGAAGGGTGAGTCTGCTGCCAGCTGTTTCAACGTGACGTCATGGTTTCTTTGATAAGCTGAAGGACACAAGCCTTTATATATTTTTTAAAAAAAGGAATTTATTTTTGGCTCACCAATTATTGTAGCTTCATACAGAATTTGTATCTGGGCTTTCAGAGTGCATTTATTTTTGCTTAATATAAAACATTTCTTTGGAACCATTTAATGTGATGAAGTTCTGTTTCAGTTTTCCAGAGTCTAGCCGGGAGAACTGCGCTCATTTTGGGCACCAAATCTCACAACAGATGGATTGGCCTCGGAGGGGTTACAATGCTGATTCACCAGAAAGATGTCAGCGCTTAAAGGTTTAATTAAGGCTGCATAAACAGGAATATAAATTTCCTTGAATTTATATGGTTGAGGGATGATCTAACTCATGTCTTTAATACTAGAGATTTGAAAGCGTAGATACAGAGAAACGATTTCCTCTGGAGGGGGAAATCCAGAGCTTTGCCGCTTTGGAGTGATTTCATGGTATACTTTTTCACACAAAGTATAGTGGAAATTTGGAAATTTCTCCACCAAAATGCCCCTGACATGCCCCTCTGCACTCTTCATTGGACCAGGGTAGATCCCTTGGTTTGATAGTAATGGTAGAGCCAGGCCATGAGGTTGCAGATTGTGGTTGAGTACAATACTGCTGCTGATAGCTGCCCACAGCGCCTCATGGATGCCCTGTTTTGAGCTGCTAGATCTGTTCAAAATCTATCCCACTTCGCACGATGGAGGGTATCTTCAATGTGAAATAGGCATTTAAATAGTGGTTAGCAATGCTGCCTCACAGCGCCAGGGACCTGGGTTCGATTCCCAGCTTGGGTGACTGTGTGGAGTCTGCACATTCTCCCATGTCTGCGTGGGTTTCCTCCGGGTGCTCTGGTTTCCTCCCACAGTCAAAGATGTTAGCTGGATTGGCCATGCAAAATTGGCCCTTAGTGTCAGGGGTCTAGCTAGGGTAAATGCATGGAGTTATGAGGATGGGGCCTGGGTGGGATTGTGATCGGTGCACTCAATGGGCCGAATGGCCTCCTTCTGCACTGTAGGGATTCTATGAGCCAACATCACTTAAAGTGAGTCTCAGGTCATGACCCCATGTTTCCCAACCTGGGGAAAATGCCAGGTGATGGGAATCAGAAGGCTAGTTTGAAAAGGTGATCTTACATGTCTCCTGTTTCATCCTCTCGACATGGGATTGCTGAGCAATGAGATATGGAAAAAGATGCAAAAGTCTGAGGACACGTACCAACCAACTCAAGAACAGCTTCTTCCCTGCTGCCTTTAGACTTTTGAATGGACCTACCACGTATTAAGTTGATCTTTCTCTACACCCTTGCTATGACTGTAACACTACATTCTGCACTTTCTCATTTCCTTCTCTACGAACAGTATGCTATGTCTGTATAGAACGCAAGAAACAATACTTTTCACTGTGTACTAATACATGTAACAATAATAAATCAAATCAATTGAAAATTTGAGATAGTGCTCCTTCTGTTCATGCCCTTCTCCAAGATTTAGAACCTGATCAGTTCACCTTTTTCAGTTTCATTTTAATCTCTATATCATTAATCCTCCAATGATCTCAAGCTTTGGAAGCCTTTTCTATTCCACTTGTGGGATTTTGCCTGTTCTGTACCTGAACCATCTCCCCCTTGAATGCCTCCCATTGCCCAGTTACTATTTTAGCTGCCAATCTTTAATCAAGCTGCCTGGGCCAGACGTTGCTGCAACTCTCTGAAATCAGCTGAGTGAGTGTTTCCACATTTGTTTGTTTGTCTTTTTCCATAACTACCAGGAACCGAGCGTTCACTGTTTCCCACCATAGAAATATGCTCCAATCACCCTCTTCATTTTGCAGAACTAATTTCAGCACTGTTTCCTCTACATGTCCAGCTGGAAACTCACTGGTCAGGAGAGCTCTCTTATGCACATTTCAGGAATTCTGTCCCCTCTTTGAAGTTATGGTGACTTGATTGCTCTTACACCTTTGTGAAATTTCAACAATTGATGCTCGAGAACTCCAAGGTCTTGCTGGGTATCCACCTCTCTCAATTTACATCCATTCAAGTAATAATCTGTCCTCCTATTATTGCTACCAGAGTGGATAACCTCACATTTATCCACATTATACTGCACTGCCATGCATTTGCTCACACACTTGGTCCGTCCAAATCACGCTGAAGCATCTCTACATCCTCCTCACAGCTCACCCTCCCACCCAACTTTGTATCATCTGAAAATTTGGAGATAATACATTCAGTTCCCTCTTCCAAATCATTAATATATAATGTGAACAGTTGGGGTCCTGCGGAACCCTACTAGTCACTGACTGCCAATCAGAAAAAGACCCATTTTTGCCAACTCTTTGCTTGCTAACTGCTAACCAACTTTCTATCCATCTCAAGACATCCCATTTGCTTTAACTTTACATAGTAGTCTGTTATGTGAGACCTTGTCAAAACCCTTCTGAAAGTTTAAATAAACCATATCCACTGGCTCTCCTCAGTCAACTCTATTAGATACATCCTCAAAAATTCCAATAGATTTGTCAAACATGAATTCCCTTTTATAAATCCATATATATGAATGTACTCCAAATGTATATTAAGCAATCTCCCCATGTGGTGAAGGGCCCACCTGCTGCTGGCAAAATACTAACGGTGGTGGGAAGAGAACCTTAAATGGCCTTCGAATATCTATTTAAGGGCCCCAATTGGCCCTGGGGCACGTAGGCCATCTGCCACCTTCTCTCCTGCTGGCAAAGTTCCATTGGTGACGGGCACGTCACCCCACCATCTCATCTGATTTTATGCCTCCCCTCACTCACCTCCTGGGATGACCTCTGGAGCCCCGTGAAATCCCGGCTAGAGAGTGGAAAGGGCACATTGAAGCATTCCCAAAATTTGGGCCCTTTTTTCTGCTACATTCTTTGCTTACTCTCTCAAATATATTGATGGCATAGACTTGATGACTGAATGGTTTCCTTCTGTGCTGCACTATTCTACGGTTCTATGAAATCCACTGGGATGTATTATTTTACCTGTGCAAACTATATTTAAGATGGCCATTCTTTCTAACCTCATCATCAATTTTTGTTTCTGTAGGTGACCCAGCACCCATTAAACTAATACCTCATTTTGCAATCATTGCAAGCACCAGATCCAGCTGGGGAGTTTAGGTAGTGAATGTTACATAGGTATGTCAGTGAGTTATAGGACATGACTGAGCAGGAGCCACTGGTGCTGGCAGAGGAAGAAGGAGGATCTGCTGGCCAGAGGACTGGCTTGTGTTTCATCTGAGCAGGTGATTCAGATCTCCGTGACCTTCATTGAAAAGGATGCCACCTGATGACTATCATTGTTTGCTGCAGTCACTCAGGCTATGTCAAGCACCCCACAGCCTATCTGGTGACAACAATTGAGGATAAATGACCTGTATCCAAGCAGTTGAGCATGACCATCTCACAAGATGTCAATCTAGCATGGACAACAGAAGAACTCTGGGTCTGTCTGTCATCAAAATGAAGGCCCCAAATCCGGTTCGAATGTCTCAGTCATTCTATGCTCAGATTGGTGCTAAAGAGGTCTCAAGCTCCAGACTTCAGGATGCTGTTATGGACAGCTTCACCACGCAGGGAGGTTAAAATGAAGACCACTATACCTGCTGTTCTTGCAGAGACAAGTGGACATAACCAGCAATAGGACATGGCTGGAGTAGACATGAGTGACTTTGAGAGAAAGCAGAATCAACAGCGAACTCAAACTCCCGTCCCCTCAAATGACAGCTGACATGTTAGAAGTGAGCTGGAAATAGCAGCCATCACAGCAGCAGATGTGACAGAACCAATTGTTGGGTTAAATTCCAGTCCATCTAGATGTCACTAAGAATCTCTTAGCCCTGTGCTTTCTTGGTAAAGCTAAAAGCATTTCTACCTCAGGATTATTGCAATCCTTTTCTTGTTTCTGCCTTACTCAGTCCATTCATTCATATGATACGCGGGATGTTAGAGCATATCACCATGGCATACTTCAGCAGGTTAAACTCCATTTCAGGGGTATACTTAGAAATGTAGAGTTGAGGAGGGAGAGTGCGTGACAGTCACTTCACAAGGATGTCGTTTGAGGCTTTGATTAAGGCAGTGTGGTTGAGAGTGGATTTACTGAAGAAAGCAATAATAAATAAAATTTATTTATTAAAATTTTTTATTGATTTCAGTAAAGCGTTTGATAAGGTTCCCCACGGTAAGCTATTGCTGAAGATATGGAGGCATGAGATTGAGGGTGATTTAGCGGTTTGGATCAGGAATTGGGTAGCTGTAAGAAGAGAGAGGGTGGTGGTTGATGGGAAATGTTCATCCTGGAGTTCAGTTACTAGTGGTGTACTGCAAGGATCTGTTTTGGGGCCACTGCTGTTTGTCATTTTTATAAATGACCTGGATGAGGGCGTAGAAGGATGGGTTAGTAAATTTGCGGATAACACTCAAATCGGTGGAGTTGTGGACAGTGTGGAAGGATGTTGCAGGTTACAGAGGGACATAGATAAGCTGCAGAGCTGGGCTGAGAGGTGGCAAATGGAGTTTAATGTGGAAAAGTGTGAGGTGATTCACTTTGGAAGGCATAACAGGAATACAGAGTACTGGGCTAATGGTAAGATACTTGGTAGTGTGGATGAACAGAGAGATCTCGGTGTCCATGTGCATAGATCCCTGAAAGTTGGCACCCGGGTTGATAGGGTTGTTAAGAAGGCGTACGGAGTGTTAGCTTTTATTGGTAGAGGGATTGAGTTTCGGAGCCATGAGGTCATGTTGCAGCTGTACAAAACTCTGATGCGGCCGCGCTTGGAGTATTGTGTACAGTCCTGGTCGCTGCATTATAGGAAGGTTGTGGAAGCATTGGAAAGGGTGCAGAGGAGATTTACCAGGATGTTGCCTGGTATGGTGGGAAGGTCTTATGAGGAAAGGCTGAGGGACTTGAGGCTCTTTTCGTTAGAGAGAAGAAGGTTAAGAGGTGACTTAATAGAGGCATATAAGATGATCAGAGGATTAGATAGGATGGACAGTGAGAGCCTTTTTCCTCGGATGGTGATGGCTAGCACGAGGGGACATAGCTTTAAATTGAGGGGTGATAGATATAGGACAGATGTCAGAGGTAGGTTCTTTACTCAGAGAGTAGTGAGGGCGTGGAATGCCCTGCCTGCAGCAGTAGTGGACTCGCCAACATTAAGGGCATTTAAATGGTCATTGGATAAACATATGGATGATATTGGAATAGAGTATGTTAGATGGACTTTAGATTGGTTTCACAGGTCGGGCAACATCGAGGGCCGAAGGGCCTGTACTGCGCTGTAATGTTCTATGTTCTATGAAAGGGTGAGGATGCTGGTGGTTTTAAAGGGGACACAACAATGCCCGAGAAACAAGACCCATTTTATGTCAGCATACAGAGGGGTCAGCGAGGGAAACGAACACGGGGGTCAGCGAGGGAAACTAACACGGGGGTCAGGAAAGCAAATTGAATGGCCAGTGGTTTAGAAGGAATGGAAGATAAGGTTTGAGTCTCAAGGACGGCAGTGAGTTTGGAAAGGGGCTGAGGCAGGAATGTATGGGAGGGAATTACAGCTTCTGGTGAACCTTTAAATGTTTGAAAGTTGTCAACCAAGGACACTCGCCGATGTTAACAAAAAAGAAAATCAATGTCTCCAGACTTCTCAGCTCTCCATGTTCAGAAAGTTATCCAGGGGGTTTTTATTCAACAGTTATTGTGAGCACTTCTCAATCTCTAGACACTTACAGCTTCAAGGTGTGAATTGTCATAACACCGTGATAAGGTGCTGCAACTTCAGCAGAAGGTAATATGTTCACTTTGCAGCTATCTTACTCTCCACAGATCCTTTTGCATCACGTGGATCATTGCGAGTGATGCAGGCATTTGAAATTGACTCCAAGGGACAGAAGCCATTTGCTGAGATTGGCTTCAGTGAGGGTTTTGGTAGATGTAAGTCCATCTGGCGAAATATTAAAATAAATCCCCATTTTTCTGATCCTGGAATTTAATCACCCACACTCCAAACTTCAAGCTTTTCACCTGCTCAATAATCTCTAGATATGTAACTCAAGCAACCTTTCCTCCACCCAGAAGATCAGCAAGCCGTTATTAAAGGAAAATAGCAAATATTTCATTGTGATTAACTGTTGCCCTTTATTAAGCTTCAGTATAATAGAGGCATTCAAACTCGTGAATGGTTTTGATAGAGAAAATGAGGATGTTTACTGGACTGTATAAAAAAAAAATCAATTCCTCTGGAGACATTATTTATAATTTCTCAGTTTTGTTTTCTGCTCTTTCCTCCAATTTCCTTCCCTTAACCCAGTGGTTCCCAAAGCGTGCGGCGCGCCACACTGGTGCGGCGAGAGAGGATGGCAAGTGTGGCGGGAAGATTCAAGGACAATCAAAGAAACATTTAAACATGGTTTAAACAAGCATTGTTTTATACTTTCTGGATGTCCCATGATCATATTATAAAGTAGTTGTGTTCTATGTTATGAATCAAGCACTGCTAGGAGCTGTGTTTTTTTTTGTTTTTGAATGTATTTCTTATCAATGAAGAATTTGGTGTGGCGCGAGCAAATTTTTATTCCGAAAGTGCGGCCCAGTGAAAAAGGTTTGGGAACTACTGCCTTAACCCTTTTATTACGCAAGATGTGACTCATCCACGGGTAATGGTGACCTTGCAATATCCTACTGAGTGATATCTATTGGCTTTTCCGATGGTTGTTGAATCACATTCTTGCCAAATATAGTTGCTGAATTTCTTCATTTGATGCTTTTAACCGTTAATGAGGCTAATTTTTGATGACAGTCATTGTCACAATGAAATTGTGGTGGGACAAAGTGAGTTCTATTGGGCTGAATTTTCTAGCTTTCTCTGCTGGTGGGAACTTCCAACCCAGCCGAAGGTGCCCCGCCCCCCCGCCCCCCCCTCCAACATCCCCCCGCCCCCCAAAGACTCCGAAGGCTTCCCTGGCAGTGGGACAAGTGAGCCACACAAAACGCCGCAAACATCGGCGGGACTGGAAGATTCCACTGGTGCCAATGGCGAGCCGCCTCCCCCACTGGAAAACACTCGGTGGAGACAGCATGGAAAATCCTGCCCATTGGGGAGGGCTAGGATGAGGGGGGAAGGGGCAGCTTGCAGGGAGGGGGTAGAATGCGTCGCAGGGTGTCTGGTGACCAGTTGGGACGTGAGGAGTAGCTGGAGACATGGGTGGTCGCAGGGCAGTTGGGGGGGTATACGTAGGATAGTTGGAGGGTGGGGGTGTCGTCAGGGGGTGTTGGTTGATTAGAAGGGTGGTTGGGGGGTGGATGGAGAACTGTGGGGGGGGTGGGTTTGGGAGGATATTTGGGTGGGTCAGGAGGATAGTTGGGATGAGGTGGATAGTCATGGAGAGTGGTTGGGGGTGGGTCTGGAGAGTATATTGGTGTTGGGGAAGGATAGTTGGAGGGTCCCATAGGGGGTCAGGAGCTCAGCACCATAGTTCTCCAGGAGTTAGAAGTGGTTTTCATTGTTTTAACTTTTCCTGGGTAACTATTCTGCTAAGACAGCCAGAACCATCTGAAGTGTCTGATTTAAATGGGAGTATCAGATTGTTCCCAGTGCCAGGTAATTGCCCATCGGAAGTTTAAATTCCCAGGCTATTGTGGTGCATTCCTTAGGGAATTTCAGGGGGTTCCCCTGGTGTATTTCTGGGGTACCTGACGTGTATGTCCCCCAGAGATCAGAACTTCTAGGTCTCACTGCTTTGGAGGCAGGGGATCAAAGAACAAAGAACAATACAGCACAGGAACAGGCCCTTCGGCCCTCCAAGCCTGCGCCGCTCATGTTCCCACTAGACCATTCTTAAAGAACAAAGAACAATACAGCACATTGATCATGGAGTATACAGTGGATCATGCAGTACAAGATCATGGAATGGAACATCATAAAGACAGCCACTTTGGGGGCTCCTTTCTGACAGCTTACAGGGGAATCAGAACTTGGCATATCATTTCTGGGCTGCTTAAATGTCTTTAATGAGGCAGCATCCTAAAATTCAGAATTCACATCAACAGACAGACAAATATCAATTAGAATTATCACAAAAATGGCACTGGCTATAATGAGGAAAATATCAAAAGTGACAAAGGAGGTGTTACATTGTATGTGTGTCAATGTCTGTAGTGTAGTTAATAAGGTTGGCGAGCTGTAGGCATGAGTTGTTACTTGGATTGATGACATTGTTGCATTAACAAAAGAACTGGTTCAAACACGTCCAGGAATGGGTTCCTAATGTTCCCGGTTCCCAACTATTCAGAAATGATAGAAAAGGAATAAAGATAAGGGATGTGATAGTATTGATGAAGGATAACGTTCCAGTTCTAAATAGAGAGGATTTACTCGACAGTTCTAAGACTGAGTCTTATTTGGCTTGAGTTAAGGAACAGAAGGGAAGCTGTTACATTGCTGGGAGTTTTTTTATACAGAGCTCCAAACAGCGAGAGGGAATAGAATGTGCTGTTCTGTTGGCAACGTTCAGAGATTTTAATTATTCTAATATAGACGGGGAAAATATAATGCTAAGAATGGGGAAGGAAAGGAATTTCCAATCTATGTACCGGTAAAATTTCTGATCAACATGTTTAAAGTTAGTTTATTTATTAGTGATACAAGTAGGCTTACATTAACACTGCAATGAAGTTACTTTGAAAATCCCCTAATTGCCACACTCCGGGCCTGTTCGGGTACACTGAAGGAGAATTTCACATGGCCAATCCACCTAGCCTGCAGGTCTTTCGGACTGTGGGAGGAAACTGGAGCACCCAAAGGAAACCCCCGCAGACATGGGGAGAATGTGCAGACTCCACACAGACAGTGACCCAAGCCAGGAATCGAACCTGGGTCCCTGGCGTTGTGAGGCAGCAGTGCTAACCACTGCGCCACTGTGCCACCCCTGTATGTCCCCAATAAGTAATGAAGCATTGTCGGATCTGTTTCTGGAAAGTAAAGTAGATCAAGTGCTGTTTGTTACAGCGGAAGGTCATCTCACTATCAGTGACCACAGCATCATTCTGTTTAGAATAATAATGAAAGGAGATTTGAAAATATTGAATGCAAAAATGCTCAACTAATTTCAATGATTTAAGAAGGGACCGAGCACAAGTAGATTGGAAAAGGCAATTGCAGGGTAAAGCAGTAATGAAGCATGAAAGGCATTGAGGGAAGAGATAGTTCAGGTACAAACTAAGCGTATGCCTTTCAAGGGAAACAAAGAGCATCTAATATTTATGTACCTTGGGTGACAAAATAAATACTCTCAAATAAAGGAGACTTATGACAAATGCCAGCCACCAGATTCAGAAGGTACAGGAAGGAATTTAAAACTTAATATGGGAGGCAGAGAGGTTACAAGGAAAGATCAGCAGGCAACATTAAATAGAAGCCTCAAACATTTTCCAAGCGTGTATATGCAAATTGTTATTCAGGAAGAAAGTTGGGCCTATTAAAGACACAAAGGAAAATCTTTATGAGGTCATGGCTAAAGTATAAATGAGTACTTTGCAATTGTCTTCACAAAGGAAGCAGCTGATGTGAATGAATTCCTGAAAATCGGTAAGTCACCTGGTCCAAATGGGCACCCTAGGTTGCTGAAAGAAGCAAAGGTAAAAATAGCAGAGACACGAGTCACAATCATTCAATCCACATTGAGTATATAGAGGTAGTGTTGGAGGACTGGAGGGTTGCCAATGCTGTGCCACTATTCAAGAAAGGGGAGAGTGATACACCAGGAATCTACAGCCTGTCATTGGTGATATCGGTGGTGGGGAAGTTACTGTAAACCATCATCAGGGACAAAATAATTTGGAAAGGCATGCGTTCATTAATGAAGGAGAGTTGGCACGGGTTTATTAAAGTAAAATTATGTCTGACTAGATTGATTGAATTCTTTGATGAGGTAACAGAAAGTTGATGAAGATGTGATGAATGTCGTATATTTTAGTTGACATTTGTCAAAGTGCTTTATAGGAGGATTGCTATAAAGATCGAAGTCCATGAAATTAATTTAAAGTGCAGATATGGACATGGCACTTGCTCAGTGACAGGAAGCAGAGCGAGGTGATGGATTGATGTTTTTCAGAATGGGAGATTGTTTGCAGTGTTGTTCCTCAAGGTTATTTTTGGATCTGTTACTCTTCTCAAATGTTATAGATGATCTAGACTTTGATACATGGAGAACCATTGTAAAGCTCGAAGATGATATGAAAATTGGCAATATAATAGGTATTGATTGGGATTGTTGTAGACTTCAGGATGACATAGACAGGATGGTTTAATGGGCAGATGAAATTCAATGTGGGAGGGAATGAAGTGATTCACTTTGGAAGGACAAATAAAAACAGACAGTTTACTATAAATGGCATGATTATGAGCAGAGACACTTTGGTTTCCATATTCACAAATCCTTAAAGGTAGCAGGGAAAGTTGATAAGATGGTTAAAATTATATGGGTTGCATAATTTTATAAAGAGTAGAATAAAATATAAACACAAAAACATCATGCTAGTGCTTTTTAACCAATTGATTGGGATTCAGTCTGGGCGCCATAACTTCAGCAAAGATATAAAGGCCTTAGAAAGCATAAAGAGGAGGTCCACCAGGATGCTACCAGGTGCGAGCGACTTCAATTATGAGGTGAAGTTGCAAAGGTTAGGACTGTTCTCCTTGGAACAGAGAAAGTTGAGAGCTGAACTAAGGTCCAGACTTTCACTCTGGGGTTGATTTGTGTTTTAGAATTGGCTGACGGCAGCTTGGATTTTTGTTCCAGTGATATGGGCTGGATTGGATGTCCGACCTACTGCCCGCAGAATGAGTACAGAGGCGCGGCAGGCTGGGTGGAAGGCCTGCATCTGTGCTCCTGCATTGTGTTGAATTAAAAGAGGAATAAAACTAAAAATTGCCCTCTAGCTTTCACCCTTCTCCTCACACTCTCCATGCCTCATGCATACCAACCTATGCCATCTTGTATCCCTTGTAATTCTATATCAACCCGTGCCCCTCTACCCATGACCCCTCATACACCATGCCCCCAGATCCCCATAGCTCTTTATAGCCTCTATTCCAACTCATGAAAGCCCATGCCCCCCACTCACCTGCCTTTTATACACACCCCACTCCATGCCAACTCACCTGGTTTTCTTTGACACTTCCTTGACAGCTTTGACAGATGCCTAGCAGCTTAAACCATGTGTACACTAAGCGGCAATTTAGCAATCCACCTAACCTGCACATCTTTAGATTTTTTTTAGTTTGTCCTGTCACATATTCTGAACGCAGCAGTGAATGACAGCATTTTAGGATCAGATTAGAACTCAATGCAAAATTAAAAAATGATTCATGTATTTTGGCTGGATTCTCTCTCCCGTTTCAGAAGTGTGTAAAAGGAGTATGCTTGTGCTGTATCACATTGAATTCCACACCAACACTGAATATTTCATCACCCCGTTGTCACAGTGGTCAGCACTGCTGCCTCACAGCACCAGGGACCCGGGTTCGGTTCCGGCCTTGGGTGTCTGACTGTGCTGAGTCAGCACATTCTCCCCATGTCTGCGTGGGTTTACTCCGGTTTCCTCCCACAATCCAAAGATGTGCAGGTTAGGCGGATTGGCCATGCTAAATTGCTCCTTAGTGCCCAAAGATGTGTAGATTAGATGGATTAGCCATGGTAAATGCATGGGGTGACAGAGATTGGGGGTGGGTGGGTCTGGGTGAGATACTCTTTCAGAGAGTTGGTGCAGACTCAATGGGCTGAGTGGCCTCCTTCTGCACTGTAGGGATTCTATGATCGTATTCTATGATTCATTATGAAATGAAAATGGATTCAAAACCAGGTATTTCTAGTTGCTGGTTATGTACATGAGTTAAAATGTTCAGTACCACATCCACGCTGTTGCCCTTTCTCCCCAGTGGAGCATCCCAATTAAAATAAAATAGATTTCTTGCTGTTATTTTTATCCTTGGGTCAGATTTTCTTTTTGAATTGAGCTGGGCTGATTTTTAATTTTTGTATGACTTGCAACTGTGACACTTTGTAGCATTTTCATTCTATTTTCCCTCTCTCAATTGCTCTACTTACGTTCTGTTGCCTGAGCAGTACTTAAAGAAGGAAACAAAATGTTAACTTTACTTAGTGTTTTACACACACCACCACGAATTGAACACATGATGACCCCCCCCCCCGTCTGTTTGGATGAAACCCATTCCTAAATGTCTATTTGTCTCAAATGATTTCCTGCTTTGTACCAAATGTAATGGTTTCCCACTTTGGCGGAACGCTATTTTTCTAAGCTAATTACATATGCAAATATTATCAATTTATCATGAGACAAAAACTAAAGTTTAATGCCAAAATTAATAATGCCGGACATTATTCACTGAGTGTATACACCTTGCAGAGAATTGCTGTGTGTTAATAACATGAACCCAGACCTAACTGATTTGCTGTTTGATGCAGTTGCAGAGCGTTTCCATTTTAAAAGAGATTCCAGCAAAGAAATTAAATGATGTAGCTCACTCAGTGTTATGCTTTATTCAATCATCTTATTAACATAGTTGGAGGGAATTAATTCCAGTGTCTACTCGATGCTTTCTTTATTGTTGCAGCTACTACATGAGTCTGTGAACTTTTGTATATTGGTTGTAATTTGGGAAACTTTGATTATCATAGAATCATAGAAACCCTACAGTGCAGAAGGAGGCCATTCGGCCCATCGAGTCTGCACCGACCACAATCCCACCCAGGCCCTACCCCCACATATTTTACCCGCTAATCTACACATCCCAGGACTCTAAGGAGCAATTTTTTAACCTGGCCAATCAACCTAACCCGCACATCTTTGGACTGTGGGAGGAAACCGGAGCACCCGGAGGAAACCCACGCAGACACGAGGAGAATGTGCAAACTCCACACAGACAGTGACCCGAGCCGGAATCGAACCCGGGACCCTGGAGCTGTGAAGCAGCAGTGCTAACCACTGTGCTACCGTGCCGCCCTTATGTCAATAAGGTCATTTCAATTGATTGTGAGGTGCTACTCATATGATCTGCGAGCTCTCCTGTGACCGATTCTGGCATCACGATAAAGAATATCATTAAAGTACAACTGTAATGACAGATAGTGCAACACGTTTGAAGTTGGAAAGCTGTCAGGTGGAATCAAGCACAGCAGCTTGTAAATTTCACTTACTTTTTTTTTCAGACAAGGATGTTGTTATGCCGTGAGCCTGATTGCTATGATGTGCATTTCCACATCACAATCCCCACTTGCTGTGTTAAATGCAATTTCACCCTTCGTTCTTATAACGGTTCCTCATCCTTGTCAGAGCTTTTCGAATTATAGTTGCAAATGTGTTGGGAAGCGAGGGCTATAACTGGATTACTGACTGTAGCCATCTTCTAGGTCTTGCTTCAGCAACGTTGAAAATTGGTATTTCAGATGCCAGGTCTGCACTGGAGATAAGAGGGAATCTGCTGACCCCATGCAGCACGGGAACACAATCTCTCCATGGTAAAATTAGATTTCTTCAATTATTTTATTAGTTCCACAGGCCTGTTTTGTTGTCTGAAGATTTTGTTTGTTGGGGGAAGGGAATATTTGTTCTGACCACCGAAGGAAAAAATAATCACACGTACTTTCATGGATCAGTTAAAGCAGTCGACAAGTGATTGTTGTCCAACAGGGCAGATTGATCACCAGGTTATAATAATGACTGCTAACGCTGTTTATTCACATTGCAAGTGGTGTTTGTTAATGTTAGTGTATTTGTATATCTTAAAAAAGCAACACGGGGAATTTGAAACTATCCTGTTTGGAGACATATCTTCATTCAATGTGGCTTGCCATAGTCATGTGATCTCTGTTATCCTTTGTGCATTACACTTCGACAGCAAAAGCCATTTGACCCGCCACCTGGAACAGAGTTGTCATGGGTGTGCAGCTGAACTTGAGTGGATTTTGATCGCTGTAGGAGAGCCAGCAGCCAATAATTAAAACTTCAGTCTGCAACTTTGTACAGGACATTGGTCACTGGGTGAGTGGCTTTGAATATTCCAGTACTGGCTCCTATGGAGATGAAGCCAGATTTGAAAATCAATTGGAAATTCTTCCAGTCTCAATGGCAAAACTATGAAATTACCACAATCCAGAACCCTGAACAAATAAGAGTAGATGAGATAACTCTGTTATTAGTGCTGGGGGAATAAGCGCTACAAGCTATATTGCAGCATAGACCTCACTAAGGAGCAGAAAATCCATTCTTTAGACATCTGGGAGGCTTTGAAGATGCATTTTGAACTCACTACTAATGTTATTTATGAATGCAATGTGTTCTATGCCAGAGCTCAGGAAGAGAAGGAAAATATTGGTCTGTATGTGACTACACTGAATTGTTTAGCTATATTTTAAGAGTTTGGACAACTGAAGGATGATCTGATCAGAGATTGGATTGTCTTGGAAACAAAAGATCCCACCATGACAGCACAGATGCTGAAAGAAGAGACTTATTCTCAAGAAAGCTATTGACATGTACAGAAGCTCTGATGCAGTTAATCACCAGTTGGAGAGTATTGCCGTTTAGGTTTTTAGTTTATTTATTAGTGTCACAAGTAGGCTTACATTGACACTGCAGTGAAGTCACTGTGAAAATCCCCTAATCGCCACACTCTGGCGTCTGTTTGGGTACACAGAGAGAATGTAACATGGCCAATGCACCTAACCAGCACGTCTTTCAGACAGTGGGAGAAAATCAGAGCACCAGGAGGAAACCCACGCAGACACGGGGAGAACGTGCAAACTCCACACAGAGAGTCACTCAAGCTGGGAATTGAACCCAGGTCTCTGATGCTGTGAGGCAGCAGTGCTAACCACTGTGTTACCGTGTGATGGGAGAACTGACCAGGCTTTAGGCTATGCCGAGAGGCAATACATGCCTTATAAGTGCAAGGCAATGGAGAAAAAAGAAATATTTACAGAAGGGCCAGCAGAAAGTTCACAGCCAGCGTACAGAATCTGTTATACTGCCACCACTAAGCACCATGTTGTGTTTGGGTTTGTTTTATATCTCAGTGATGACATCTTAAGAACATAAGAACTAGGAGCAGGACTAGGCCATCTGGCCCCTTGAGCCTGTTCCGCCATTCAATAAGATCATGGCTGATCTTTTCGTGGACTCAGCTCCATTTACCCGCCTGCTCACCCTTACTCCACTTACCCACCCGTCTTTAATTCCTTTACTGTTCAAAAATGTATACATCCTTGCCTTAAAAACATTCAATGAGGCAGCCTCAACTGCTTCACTGGGTAGTGAATTCCACAGATTCACAACCCTTTGTGTGAAGAAGTTCCTCAAATGAGTCCTAAGACTTGTATGTTTAAACATGAGAATCATAGAATCCCTACAGTGCAGAAGGAAGTCATTCGACCCATCGAGTCTGGACTGACTCTCGACAGAGCATCTCTCCTTGGCCCATCTCATCCCTGTAACCCCATGTATTTACCCTGCTAATCCATTTATTATTAATCGGCAAGAAATCTCAGTTACTACTATCATGCATGGTGTTGTTCCATGCAGGCTGGTGCTTTCTGGAATGTTCTACTCGTCTATTATCATCTGACTCTCTACATCATACTTAGGTGGTGCTATTCTCCAGTCCCACATTAACCTTTGCTGCGCTGAACACCTTTACATTACAGTGATATACAGGCACATACAACATCATAACACTGTCCCCTTTTCTTCACAAAATAAAACTTTCCTCCTTCAAATGGAGTCTAACTACTTGTAAAACAATCTTTATTTGCTATCCCTTCTCCTCCACCTAAAGTCCCTAACCTAGAAATTCAGATGACCTTGAGGCTTGACAGCTCTTCCATGTCTCGGTTTAGCATCTTTGAACGAATGGCGGTAGAACTCTGTTTCTGGTACTTGGCTATGTCTGTTTGATTTTCTATTTGCACTCTTTTAAGTTGCGTTTCTCTTAACTCATAACCTGTCTGCTCTTTTTGGACACTGTGGATTGTCCCGTTCTTTCTGAAGGGAATGTAGACTCTGTTCCTCCCTAGAGTGGAGTTGCATTTTCTATTTCCATGGTTATGTGTTATGGTGCCACTATACATCCCTCCTGCAGCTCTCTTTCAGTTGCCATCTGGATTCTGAGCCTTGGGACTTCCACCTATTCTATAATGTAAGGACAGATTTATTTTTTGCTCACCATCTTGTGACCTGACCAGGTTTTTCACACTGGGTCTTGCAATTTTTGTAAGTTTGCTCACTCATCTTTGTGACCCGACCAGGTTTTTTTTCACTCTTGTTACTTGGATGTCTTCCAATAGGTATTCACACACTCACTTTGGTGGATTCCTCAATTTTGAAGTCTGTAGCGAAGCTTCTTCAACAATTTCTTCAATTTTTCTTCTTAGTCACATGCCTCTCGGGTTTGGCTTCAGCTACTTTTTAGTTTTCCACATCTTGGGATGTTTTCCCCGTGTCTGCGTGTGTTTCCTCCGGGTGCTCCGGTTTTCTCCCACTGTCCAAAGATGTGCGGATTAGGTTGATTGGTCATGCTAAATTGACCCTAGTGTCAAGGGGATTGGCAGGGTAAATGTGTGGGGTTACGGGAATAGGGCCTGGGTGGGATTGTGGTTGGTGCAGAATCGATGTGCCGAATGGCCACTGTAATAGGGCAGAATCCAGTATTGGGGCAAATCCAGGGTGTGCATGTAACAGCAGGAAAAGGAATGTCTAAGTAAGGGTTAAAACACAGGGTCCACCATAACTGCGGGCAGACATACCCAATTAACATCTCAGACTGCCAACACAGATACTTTACAGGTGAGATTTCAAGGCTTTGGCGAACAATGCAGGGTCGATACTGATTAGCAAGGCTCCACTGAGTCTTGAGAAGCCATTGTTTTTAGAAACTTGGGAGATGGGATGGTTGTCACACCATCGAAACCTATTTATCTCATACATCGCTTTTGAAACAAAACAGATAGACAAGGAAAGCCGGACACAACCGATTAACGTGAAGTACCCAGGACAATAGACCCACCTAATATGATCAATTATCAATTCAAACTATTCGTATCAATGACATCCTATATTACAATACTCCGGACCCCAGAGAACAGCATAAGTAATGTGTACAGCCTTTGTATCTTCAGAATCAGCCTAGATACAGACTGGACTTCACTGGGTCCGGACTGATTCTCCCGCATGCATGTGGAAATAAAACCGTTTTACTGAAGCCTGACACAGACTCAAAGGCTCCTTTATTATTCCCTTCCACAGCCTCCTTCTGCACTGTAGGGATTCTATGACTCTTCTCAGTTCATCATTTAAAATGCCACCTTTCACATCACCACTGCTAGCTCCAGGGACCTGGGTTCGATTCCCGGCTTGGGTCACTGTCTGTGTGGAGTTTGCACATTCTCCTCGTGTCTGCGTGGGTTTCCTCCGGGTGCTCCGGTTTCCTCCCACAGTCCAAAGATGTGCGGGTTAGGTTGATTGGCCATGCTAAATTGACCCTTAGTGTCCTGGGATGCATACGTTAGAGGGATTAGTGGGTAAATATATGGGGGTAGGGCCTGGGTGGGATTGTGGTCGGTGCAGACTCGATGGGCCGAATGGCCTCTTTCTGTGCTGTAGGGATTCTAAGATTCTAAGAATCATGTTGCATTATTTGCTCATTTGATGTGTAAGTGAGGAGATCTTGAGGCTCGTACATGTAAACATGACCCTGCATACTGTGGGCGATGCTATTCTCCAGAACCACATTAACCTTTGCTGTGCCAAGAGTGTGTGACCAATCCAGCAACTTCCGAGGAGAGTCCCAGCTGCTCACATGTCCACTTGAAGGACAAGATAGAGGAGATTGAAAAAATGGGAATAACCAAGAAAGTGACAACTCCCACAGACTGGGTCAGCAATATGGTAGCAGTGAAAAAACTTGGAAAGCTGAGAGTGTCCATCGATCTAAAAAACGTCAATAGAGCTTTGCCCGTGCCAACCACTGAAGAAAGTTTGCCACAACTCACCAAGGCAAAAGTCTTCACTACCCTAGAGATGAAGAATGGTTACTGGCAAATGAAATTGGATAAACGTTTTTTGACACTGTTTTGGATGCTGTTTGCGAGGTGTGGATGCTTGGCAATGCCATTTGGCATTTCCACTGCTCCAGAAGGATATCAATGCAGACAGCATCAGATAGTCATCTTCCGGGAGTGGGAGCGATCATGGATGATCTGCCAGTCAATGGATGTGGAGAGATGATGGAAGAAGCTCTTGCAGACCAAGGCTATGGACTAAGTGCTGGAAAATGGGATTAGAACAGATAGGTGCTTGATGACTGGCATGGGCCCAAGGGCCCACTGCTGCATTGTAAAATTCTATCACCAAAGTTTTCTTGTCCCGCCCGCCACGGGAATCGTAGCCGGGGAGCGGGGGGGGGGGACATGCAAAGGTCCGTTGACTCCAGGCGGGATTTTCCGGTTTTGGATGAGCATGGCTGGAAAATCCTGCCCTAAGACTCTATGATTCTGTGACCATGATCAGGATCTAATGAGACTCTTAGAGAGAGCTCACCAGATGAACTGAAGCTGAACAAGAAGAAACTGCAACTAAAATGACTGCAGTCAAGTACATAGGTTGTGTACAGACAATGAAAGAAATTTGCCCTGGTTCTGATAAGGTGTGAGCTGTGCCAGAGATGCAGCAACCAGCAGATGTTTAAAGTTTATTTATTAGTGTCACAAGTAGGCTTACATTTACGCTGCAATGAAGTTACTGTGAAAATCCCCTAGTCGTCACACTCCAGCACCTGTCCGGGTACACTGAGGGAGAATTTAACATGGCCAATGCACCTAACCAGCACGGTTTTCAGACTGTGGGAGGAAACCGGTGCACCCGGAGGAAACCCACGCAGACACAGGGAGAACATGCAGACTCCACACAGGCAGTGACCCAAGCTGGGAATTGAACCCAGGTCGCTGGCACTGTGAAGCAGCAGTGCTAACTACTGTGCCACCGTGCTGCCCGTGAAGATGATGCAAGGATTTGTTGGCTTTGTAAATGTCCTAGCCAAGTTCTTGCCCAATTTGTTGTCAGAGTGTGAATCTCTATACAAGCTCACTGCAAAGGATATTCTGTGATATTGGGGCGCAGAACAAGAAATAACTTTGACTCTTATCAAACAACTAGTGATGACTTTGCCAATGCTGAGCTACTATGATTGAGGTCACCCTGCAGTGTGATACCAGTGAGATAGGACTTTGATTTGATTTATTATTGCCACATGTATTAGTATACAATGGAGTATTGTTTCTTGCATGCTATACAGACAGAACATACCGTTCATAGAGAAGGAAAGGAGAGGGTGCAAAACGTAGTGTTACAGTCATAGCTAGGGTGTAGAGAAAGATCAACTTAATGCGAGGTAGGTCCATTCAAAAGTCTGATGGCAGCAGGGAAGGAGCTGTTCTTGAGTCGGTTGGTCCGTGACCTCAGATTTTTGTATCTTTTTCCCGACGGAAGAAGATGGAAGAGAGAATGTCCGGGGTGTGTGGGGTTCTTAATTATGCTGGCTGCTTTACCGAGACTTGGAGCAACCCTCATGCAGAAAGGGCAACTAGTTGTGTTTGCATCCAGAGCGCTAATGCAAACTGAATGACAGACACACAGATTGGGGAAGAGTACTTGGCTATGGGCTTGACTTTGAGTATTATAATCAGCATTTGTTTGGGAGAGACAAAATGCAGTCCAGTCTCACCACAAATCATTTCAAAATATTTTTCTCAAATAGCTTTTATCTGCTCCAATGCATCTGCAAAGGATGTTACTTTGTTCCAGGAATATCATATGGATGTGAATTACAAGCAAGGCAACCAGATGTCCATTGCTGATACGTCATTGAGAGCCACCACTCCCTTTGAAGGAAGTAGATGATTCTGCTACGGAGTGTAAAATCTTCCACAGTCGATGCGAAGCAACAGCTCAACAATTTGGAAGTCATCAACTCAGCAGAGACAAGGGCTGGAATCTTCCGGGCAGTGGGAAGCTTGGCTGGAAAAGTTAATTAGGCAGGAGGCCAATAATCCATTTCACGACATGGGGATAAAGTTTTGAAATGTTTTCAGGACTCTGAAGGTGGGTCGAGCTTCCTGATGAACAGTGTCAGGAAGAAGCTTTGCATTCATTAGCATGCCATGCATGCTCATTAAAAGGCCAGCTCTCCAGAGTTAAGTGCCCACTCCCAATTCAGTTCCCTGCAAATGAGAAATTTAAACATTCATATTGATGATTGAATGACAGGGGTGTGCACATTGTCAGGTAGACTTCTTCCATGATTTTGAAGTAAGTAGCCATTGCTTTGGCCTTCTTGGGGACTGCATAGAAATGTCAGCCTCTTGATTGAGATTGGATGCCGGTAGGTCAAGTGGTATGAAAACTGGACGTGGAGGCAGGACTAATGGGGAAGGGTGGGAGGGTTGTCCGTGAAGGAAAGCCAGTCTGTCTGTGGCATGTTTAGGAGGATATCAGGGAAAGAAAGCTAAACTGTTTGGGGCTTGTTCATCCATAGCATACATACTGTGGAGAAGGAGGCCATTCGGCCCATCAAGTCTGCACCGACTCTCTGGATGAGCAACCCACCCAGTCCCACAAATCCACCCTACCCCCTAACTCCGCGCATTTACCATGGCTAATCCATTTAACCTACACATCTTGGACACTAAGGGGGCAATTTAGCATGGCCAATACACCTAACCTGCAGGTTAGAGGCATCCTCACTGGCTTGCGGGGGGAGTCCTGTCTCAACTGTGGGGTAGGCACAGTTCCGCTCCCCTCAGTCTTTCTGTGGTCTCCTCCTCAAAGGTGGTTTGGACTCAGATATTCAGAATGCTGCAGCTGGTCTGGTTGCGATGTCTCTTGCTGTGGGCTTTCTTGTGCTGCAGACAGACAGAAGGATTGTGGGATTGAGTGTCATCCCAGTGTGTGTCTGAGCAGTTTAGGAACACACATGGCCTATGCCTGTTCCTGAGCTCCACTCAGTAAACAATTAACAAGCACAATGTCCTGCAACTGATAAACCATTGAGAGCATGGCATGGCTGGTACACATTCAGTGCACATGTCCCCTCTGCTGCTGAGTCCTGCAGCCCAAACTCCAGTCTGGCATCCCTGTGCATTCACATAATTGCACTGCCTGATGCCCTTTTGCATGTCACTCTGCAGTGAGTAGATGGTGCCACTTACGCTGGCAGAGTGCAGCAGATTACCCATCATTTTTCTACCTTGCTGGACAGTTCTCTTGTGGGTCCCACAGGCACTTACCATTGCTGCTCCATTTAGGTCAGATGGGATGGGTCCCCTGCTGCCATCCTGGGGTAGCCATGATGTGGAGATGCCGGTGTTGGACTAGGGTGGGCACAGTAAGGAGGCACAGCACGAATTTTTAGAGTGCTGCTCCTTCTTCAGGTGAGTCCCACTCACCTGATGAAGGAGCAGCGCTCCGAAAGCTCGTGCTACCAAATAAACCTGTTGGACTTTAACCTGGTGTTGTGAGACTTCTTACTGTGCCCATCCTGGGGTGTCTGCACTGCCCACCTTTCCTGAAGGTGGAGGGGGAAGGGGGTGGGGGGGCAGGGGAGCGGCTGCATGTTGTCTGCTCTGGGACATCACGAGGGATTCACAATCCGGAGTTCCTGGCTCCCAATGAGTGAAAGGTTGTCCAGGTGTCCTTTAAATGTGGTGCAAGGACCTTCAAACCCCGGAGTTATTACTTCCACTGATCACATACTGATAAATAATGAGTCAACACAGCTCAACTTCCTCAGCACTGTGGATCACTCATCTGATCAAAACATGGAGATTGCAGACGGGCATGAGGTGGCCACAGTAATGGAGATCTCCGAGGGGAAAGGGGAATGTTGGGTTCAATGACAGATTATTTTCCAACATTCAGCTGGAAGAAATCACTGTGAATACACGGATCAAGCTCATGATGAAGCACCCAATGTGGACCCTTTGCCCGATTCCTTAGCAGCGCGGATTGAATGGGGAAATCGGCTTGAAAGGAGAATAAGCCGAAAGCAGGTCCAGAACTGGCCATGGCAGCCACAATTCTGCACAGCTTTGCTGGACAAACTAAATCTGGTCAACTGACTCGTCATTGTTCAGACTTTACAGATGGTGATGAAAGGACCCAACAGAATTCAGCATCAATCTGTACAAAATTATCAACCCCGGGCAGTCAGAACAGCAATTCCCAATCTGCCGATAACCTTAAGCAATGGTCTTATTGCAGAATCAGTGACAGTTTTTCATGTGCAGGACAAAATAGAAGCAATGATCAAGAAAATAGAGATGTGGGCCAAATGACCCGATCAGTCAAATTACAGCTCATTTGCGAATCTGTCAGATTTTTTGGCCACGGCAGAAATGTGGCTTCCAAACAGTGTGAAACATGCCATCAGAGAGCACCTGAGACGTTTGAAAACACAGCACTTCCCTGTTCCCGACACAAAGTTCAACTAGATACGAAATCCCTTTGCGAGCCTTAATGATATCCTCGCAAGCCTGACCTTGAGAGAGTGAGACAGCCTTGTGGAACTTTCCTGCGACAGAGCTTTATCATCGAATAGAATCATAGAATCCCTACAGTGCAGATGGAGGCCATTCGGCCCATCGAGCCTGCACCGACAACAATCTCACCCAGGCCCTATCCCCATAATCCCACATATTTACCCTGCTAATCCCTCTAACCGACCCAACGCAGGACACTAAGAGGCAATTTTAGCATGGCCAATGCACCTAACCTGCACATCTTTGGACGGTGGGAGGAAACCGGAGCACCCGGAGGAAACCCACGCAGACACAGGGAGAACGTGCAAATTCCACACGGACAGTGACCCAAGCCGGGAATCGAACTCAGGTCCTTGGAGCTGTGAGGCAGCAGTGCTAACTGTGCCGCCCAGGCGCTTTATAACTAGATTTTTCTCAGCACTACCTGACTGACCTTCATCTTAAAGTAGCTTCGAAATATCCAGACTGTCCGACAAGGCAGTAAAGTTTCTGATGCTCTATCCTACAACTCACCTTTCCGAAACTGGATTTCAGGGTTTGTCGCATTGAAGACCAAATATTAGAATAAACTTAACATTGAGCCAGGTCTCCGATTGAGACTGTCATCCCCGAAAGCTGACATCCAGTGTTTGACGTCTGTGAAACAACATCAGTCTTCTCATTAGATAAGCATTATCTGTTTCCACTGTAGGCCTACTGCAGGTAAATGTGCTGGGTGAGTGCAATGTATTTGTGAGTGTGGATCATAAACTATTAGAAATAGCTGTGTTTTTAATACTATTGATATGTAAGGTTGACTCCCGTCAGCCACAGGCTGTGTAAAACAAAATGTTTAAAACAGCGTATTGCGTATGTTGTGGTCCACAAAAGCTTTTGATGACGATCGAGTGGTCCACACAAAGGAAAAGGTTGGGAACTACTGCTCTACATTCTTCACCAATTACCATCACAAAACATCCTTGCAACAACTACTTGGAACTCTCCCATTTGGGTTAAGTGAGAAACTTGCATTCATACTGTACTTGCTTGCAGCATGCAGTCCAAAGATGTGTGGGTTAGGTGGATTGGCCATGCTAAATTAACCCTAGTTTCAGTGGGATTAGCTGGGGTAAATGCATGGGGTTATGGGGATAGGGCCTGGCTGGGATTGTGCTTGGTGCAGACTTGATGGGCCGAATGGCCCCCTTCTGTACTGTAGAATTCTATGATTCTATGCTTGTTGGCCACGTGACTTCATTTGATAAGCCTTTAAACATGTTTTCTACATCATTTATTTAAATAAAACTTTTATGTACATGAAATACATTGGTACTCAGAATGATTAACAAACTCCAGATGCCCTGTGACTTGAACCAAAAAAACTGACATAAATTTCGCCAAAGCATACAATCCAACCTTTTAAATCCACTTAACCAGGTGCGTGGAACAGATGGCAGCCTATTGATGTTGCAGCTCAGTTTGAGCATCTGCCTGTTAATAGAGACAAATGATTGATGCTGCTCCAATTCTGGGACTCCATTTAGGTAGTGCCAACCTTGGTGTAAACTTGGTATGAGACTAACAGCTGGAGTTGTGTGCAGCGCTTGCATAAGAACACATTTGCAAAGGATTAATTTTAGAGTTCTGAGATGAGGCCTTTGGTAGGGAAACCGGGGTCAAAATACATGTCACTTCTGAAATGTGTATCCATCTTTCTCAATTCCAAATAGGCCTCTGGAGTTGGCATCACATTAGGTAGAAATTGGCCCTTGTTGCGCACGTTTTTCAAGCAGAAGATGTGGGCAAAAGCAACCAATTTCACAGGACTGCCTTGTACCAAGGATGCCTTCAATACACCCAAACCCAGACTGAGCTCAGACATGTTCCCGTAAGCATGATCTGCAGGTATTAGATCACACGAATGTGCTAACAAAGAACTGAAACTTCTATTTGAGAATCTTCTGCTAATTGGTCAGCCAATGGCCAATTGAATGGCCTGGTCCAGTCCAGTCCAGTCCAGTTTTGGTGGGATTGTTACAGCTGCCACCATAAAGTAAGGTTGTTTTTTGTTTAAAACTTACCACAGGGGAGCAGTGCTTGTCCTGGCAGCACAGCATTCCCATGAGCTGCTGAAGCCCCATGATCACTTCCCCTCTACACTCCTCCCTATGATGCTTCCTTCCTCGAACCCTTACTACTGCACTCACTTCAGATATCTGCAGGAAGGAAACGGAAGCATATAATCATAGAGACGTCTTAAAGAATCACAGAATCTTAGAATCCCTACAGTGCAGAAAGAGGCCATTCAGCCCATTGAGTCTGCACCGACATCAATCCGACCCAGGCCCTATCCCCGTAACCCCACGTATTTTACCCCACTAATCCTTCTAACATACGCATCCCAGAAGAATAAAGGGCAATTTGGTATGGCCAATGCACCCAACGTGCACATCTTTGGACTGAGGGAGGAAACCGAAGCACCCGGAGGAAAGCAAACACAGGGAGAACGTGCAGACTCGACACAGACAGTGAACCAAGCCGGGAATCGAACCTGGGTCCCTGGTGTTGTGAGGCAACAGTGCTGCGAAGGTGGCCACTTGGCCCATCATGATTGCGCCCGCTCTTTCAAAGAGCTACCCAACTTAGTTCCACGCTGCAGATTTTTTGTCCTAACCCTGTGAATTGGTCCTCTTGATGTGTCTCTCCAATTTCACCAATGACAATACGTTTTTATTCCCTATTGTTTGGTGGAACCTACTGTTGCCATCCTCCCAGACGGCCTATCGTTGCGCTGTCCGATCCAGTCTCATCGGATTCTGATCTGTAATTTTGAGCAGAGGCCTGAGCAGAAAGATCGATGTCAACTCCGAGCTCCGTCAGACAAAGCTGCTGCAAACTGTGCCAGGAGAGACCCAGACGACCAGTTTTAAACTATTATTGTAGGCTTCCTTGTGCGCCTGGAAAGACAGGAGCGCTCCTCTGGGAATCGCAAGGAAACTTTCGATCTCTCTCTTGCTGAGCTGCCCCTTTTCCCCTGGCCATGGCCAGCTCCCCCCCTCCCCCCCCGCACCCCCCTCCCCTCCACACCCGTCAACTCCCCTGATCTCCAGTTCCTGATTTTGTACAGATTCTTCCCTCTTACCTCCTGATGGTGACCCCATCCCTCGCTGCGTGCCCACTCCCAGGGCCCTGCCTGCCCCCAAAATCCTGGTCTCAGCCTTCACCCGATTTTCTATCCTGGCATTATACCCCCACCCCACTGATGGTCAGAGATGAATAATAATCCCAACTGCAGCGTGCTGCTGTTCAAGGCGCCCTCCTGCTCACTGGCCAGATAGTCAATTGGGACAGCTGTCAGGAGAACTCTGTGTCAAGATATTTAAATGAGGTCCTGCGTTCAAATTGGCCTGCCTTCCACCTTGCTGACACCTGCTCCTGCGCTTGAGAATTGAGGCCAAGATCTTGTGCCAGAGAAATTAAATACAGTTTCGCAAAGTACCAAGCTGCTGAAAATGTAGAAATTCCTTCTTTCTGAGACCTCCTTTTTTTTTCAAAACAAAGTTATAGGTGGTTAAACTGGGTTGGATATCACCCAGAATTCAGGCACTTGTAGTCATGTGTGTGTGGTAAACCACCGTTAGCTTATTACCTGTATATGTGACATGCCTGGACACATCCCTGCCGGCCCTACCCGAGACTCCTTCCCCCCCGGTCCAGGTATAAAGAAGACTGCTCCCCACCCCCCTGCTTCAGTCTGGACCAGTTCATTGGCATGGGTGTGCTCCAAGTCTTTTGCTAATCAAAGCCTATTTGTTCTTGCATACAAACTAGTCTTTGCTCGATTGATGGTGCATCAGTGTGGATGACACTTAATTGATGAGGGTGGAGAAGGTTGTCAATGCAGGCAAGAACTGTAACAATTTACAAGGAGCCCAGAATGGGTATATAATCAGCAAATATATTTCACCACGCGAGTGAGGTTTTATGTTTTGCAAAGAAAAATGAGGGGGGGAATTTTCCATTTCTTTGACTAAGCGTTAACTCCGGTGAGAAAAGTGGTGTGAAGACCGCCAACTTCACTGCCGGCTTTTCCTGCCATATTTTCTGATATTTGGTCAAAACAGAATCCTGGACGTGGGTCCCACATGGTCACGCAGACTGGCTGTGAATGCTCTGCCAGCAAAAAGGGATCGGGATACGGTAAAAGACTCCCCCCCCCCCCCCCCCCGCCCCATGAACATGGACATGTGAACCCCCTCCATGGGATCGGGGAGGGGTGGTGATTAGGGACGGGGGAGGTTAGGGGGGGAATTCTGCAGGGGTGGTAACCAGGGGAAGGTGGCTGTGAAAGGGGAACTCTGCAGGGGTGCTGATTGGGGAGGGGTGGAAGGGTGTGGTGGGGATGGCATGTCTGTGGGGGGGGGGGTTCTGATGTCTGTGGGGAGGGGGTGGGTGTTGATGCCCGTTGGGGTGTTGGGGTGGTGGTGACGGCAGGAGATTTCCCGTTATGTTGGGAGATCGAGGCATATGCAAAATGGCACGCCTCAAGCTCAGTGGCCGACTTCAACTTAGTGAAATTAGGTCCCGCCCCCTCTCCCTCCACCCCCCCCCCCCTCCCCCCTGCTGGCGGGAATCACATTGTGGCTCTTTATTTCAACTAAGTGTCATAAGATTTGATCTTTTTTAAATTGCTAAAAAAACGAATCTGAAACTCTCCCGTTTTCTCACTCGTTCAGAATTTCAAATTGTTTTGGTTAGATCATTGGGACCTGGACCATTGGGACCTCTTTAGGGGCAGGTGTGACCTGTACACAAAAAACGGCTGGCACTTGAATCCCAGGGGGACTAATATCCTGGCAGGAAGGTTGACTAAGGCTACTGGGGAGAGTTTAAACAAAATAGGTTGGGGGGAGGGGATTGAGACGAGGAGACTGGGAGCGAGGAAGTTAGCTCGCAAACAGAAAAGGGTTATAGACAGTGCAAGAGGGCGGATGGACAGGGGATAGAGAAGGGGAGAGCTCAGACCAAAGGATTGAGATGTGTTTACTTTAATGCCAGGAGTATAGTGAATAAAGGGGGATGAGCTCAGAGCGTGGATCGATGCCTGGAAGTGTGATGTGGTGGCCATTACGGAGACTTGGATGTCTCAGGGTCAGGACTGGATACTCCAGGTGCCGGGATTCAGATGTTTCAGGAAGGATAGGGAGGGAGGCAAGAGAAGGGGTGGAGTGGCACTGTTGATCAGGGATAGTGTCACAGCTGTAGAGAAGGTGTATGCTGTGGAGGGATTGTCCACAGAGTCTCTGTGGGTGGAAGTTCGGAGTGGAAAGGGGTTGATCACTTTGCTGGGAGTTTTCTATAGGCCGCCCAATAGTAACAGGGAGGTGGAGGAGCAGATAGGGAAACAGATCCTGGAGAGATGCAGTAACAGCAGAGTTGTTGTGATGGGAGACTTTAATTTCCCAAACATAGATTGGAATATCCCTAGGGTAAGGGGATTGGATGGGGAGGAGTTCGTTAGGTGTGTTCAGGAGGGTTTCCTGACACAGCATGTGGACAAGCCTACAAGAGGAGAGGCTGTACTTGATCTGATACTGACCAATGAACCTGGACAGGTGTCAGATCTCTCAGTGGGAGAGCATCTTGGGGATAGCGATCATAACTCTATCTCCTTTATGCTTGTATTGGAAAAAGAGAGGATCAGGCAAGCTAGGAAAGCGTTTATATGGAGTAAGGGGAATTATGAAGACATAAGGCAGCAAATTAGAGGAGTAAATTGGAAGGAGGTATTCTCGGGGAAATGTACTGAAGAGAGATGGCAGTTTTTCAAGGAATGTCTGTCTAGAGTTCTACAGGACAACGTTCCGAGCAGACAGGGAGGTGTTGGTAGGTTAAAGGAACCATGGTGCACGAAAGATGTGCGGGACCTAGTCGCGAAGAAAAAGAAAGCGTACAAAAGGTTCAGAGAGCCTGGCGAAGATAGGATCTAGATGAGTATATGGCTTGTAGGAAGGGACTAAAGAAGGAAATTAGGAGAGCCAGAAGGGGTCACGAGAAGGCCTTGGCAGGTAGGATTAAGGAGAACCCTAAGGCGTTCTATAAATATGTGAAGAGTAAAAGGTTGAGACGTGAAGGAATAGGGGCCTATAAGAGGTGCTTAATGAGTATTTTGCCTCGGTTTTTACAGAAGAAAAGGACATGGGTGGATGTACTGTGGGCTTGCAGTGGACTGAAAAGATTGAGTATGTGGACTTTAAGAAAGAGGTTGTGCTGGAATCTTTGAATGGCATCAAGATAGATAAGTTGCCGGGTCCGGATGGGATGTACCCCAGGCGAGGGAAGAGATTGCAGAGCCTCTGGCGATGATCTTTGCGTTGTCGATGGAGACGGGAGAGGTGCTGGAGGATTGGAGGATTATGGATGTGGTTCCTATTTTCAAGGAGGGGAATAGGGATAGCCCAGGAAATTACCGACCGGTGAGTCTAACCTCAGTGGTTGGTAAGCTGATGGAGAAGATTCTGAGGGACAGGATTTATGAGCATTTAGAGAGATTTAGTATGCTCAAGAATACTCAGCATGGTTTTGTCAAAGGCAGATCGTGCCTTACGAGCCTGGTGGAGTTCTTCGAAAATGTGACTAAACACATTGACGAAGGGAAAGCGGTAGATGTGGTTTATATGGATTTTAGCAAGGCGTTCGATAAGGTCCCCCATGCAAGGCTTCTAGAAAAAGTGAGAGGGCATGGGATCCAAGGTGCTGCTGCCCTGTGGATCCAGAACTGGCTTGCCCAAAGGAGGCAGAGAGTGTGTACAGATGGGTCTTTTTCTAAATGGAGGTGTGCCCCAGGGATCTGTTCTGGGACCCTTGCTGTTTGTCATTTTCATAAATGACCTGGATGAGGAAGTGGAGGGATGGGTTGGTAAGTTTGCCGATGACATGAAGGTTGGTGGTGTTGTGGATAGTCTGGAGAGATGTCAGAAGTTACAGAGGGACATAGATAGGATGCAAGACTGGGCGGAGAAGTGGCAGATGGACTTCAACACAGATAAATGCGTAGTGGTCCATTTTGGCAGGTCAAATGGGATGAAGGAGTACAATATTAAGGGAAAGACTCTTAGTATTGTGGAGGATCAGAAGCACCTTGGGGTCCGGGTCCATAGGACTCTAAAATCGGCCCCGCAGGTGGAGGAGGTGGTTAAGAAGGCGTATGGTGTGCTGGCCTTTATCAATCGAGGGATTGAGTTTCGGAGTCCGGGGATAATGATGCAGCTATATAAGATCCTCGTCAGACCCCACTTGGAGTACTGTGCTCAGTTCTGGTCGCCTCATTACAGGAAGGATGTGGAAATGATTGAAAGGGTGCAGAAGAGATTTACAAGGATGTTGTCTGGATTGAGTGGCATGCCTTATGAGGATAGGCTGAGGGAGCTCGGTCTTTTCTCCTTGGAGAGACGTAGGATGAGAGGAGACCTAATAGAGGTAAATAAGATGTTGAGAGGCATAGATCGGGTGGACTCTCAGAGGCTTTTTCCCAGGGTGGAAATGGCTGCTACGAGAGGACACAGGTTTAAGGTGCTGGGGGGTAGGTACAGGGGAAATGTTAGGGGGAAGTTTTTCACACAGAGGGTGGTGGGCGAGTGGAATCGGCTGCCGTCAGTGGTGGTGGAGGCAAACTCAATAGGGTCTTTTAAGAGGCTCCTGGATGAGTACATGGGACTTAATAGGATTGAGGGTTATAGGTAGGCCTAGAAGGTAGGGATATGTTCGGCACAACTTATGGGGCTGAAGGGCCTGTTTGTGCTGTAGTTTTTCTATGTTTCTATCACACTCGTCCCCCCCCATTATTTTTATAGAATTCAAGTTTCGTCATCTGCCATGGTGGGATTCAAACCCGGCTCCACATAGCATTCCCCTGGGTCTCTGGATCACTAGTCCAGTGGTAATATTACTACGCCACTGCCTCCCCCACAAAGAACCTGCCCCAAGAACCTAACACCGATTGCTTCAGGACACCCACCAGTGGCCAGGCCCATTAAATAAGTGCCTCCTGTTAAAATAGCCCCGGTTTACCCCTGCTTATCCTCCTGCACTTGGAAACTGATCATGAATTATTCATAACACTTCCAGCTAATGTTCTTTCTGATGCCAATGGAGCGGGAGCGCGGCCTTGAGAGAACAGCACTCCTACCATTGTGCAAACTTGATTGACAATTTTAAGTTGTGTCGCACTGCTGAAAGGTGCAGCCTGCACGCATCGCAAGAGAAATGGCAATAGACAAGGCGAGCCAGGAGCAATTAATTAAAACAATTTGAGTATGTATTATTTAATGAGAGCCATGTCTGAGCTGAAATGCATTTAATGAGGACTTTGTTAGAGCAGCACTTCAGTCACGTAACCAGAATGAGTGGCATATTCTATTTGTTTCCCACCATCTGGCTTCAGAATGGCTGGGCAATCTGCATGTATTAGCCAAAATTTCATTATTAGCTCAGGGTTATAAATTCCTGCTGCATCAAGGCACGAACAGATGTTTAAAGCGAGGCAGGAAAACGCCCCAAGAGGGGCAGCTATTAAAGGACACAAGAGGTCTTTTGGTTTTCAACCAATCCTTCAGAGTATTGGAAAATTTGTTCTGCTGAAATTTCTGTTTGATGTGAGGATAAATAAAATGAGCCTCCCCTTTTGAGACGACACTTCGAGTCGTGAGACTCATTTATTTGTGTTGATAACTTTTTGTAATTGGTGTAGATTTAAATAAGGGGAGGACAACAGTTACCCTGTCACATCTGATTTAGCATGTGCAGTGTGCTGGCTTTTTGGCTGACCCAAAAAAAAAACAGCTTCTATTGGACTTTGGACGTCTGCGCTGGAGACATGTTCGCCACCAGGTGCAAGCCCTTCAGAAACACATGGCTTTTTGTCAAGTTTTTTTTCACTGCATTAATAATACAGACACTGAAAGAACATAGCCAATGGCCTTGGGCTTTTTATATGATTATTGACTGTGAAGTTTGGCGCATTCCTTGTATACATGACCAGTTTGAAATCTGGCCCAACTTGTTAGCTTTTGTATTCAATAACAGGTAATTGGAATGCATTGAAATTCTTCTGCTATCTCAGAAAAAATAACAATTGAGTAGCTGAGCTGCACAGACCAGGATTGGGTCATAATTGCATTGGAGCACATTTTCTGCTGCACTGGCTGGCCTCAAGTGGACTAGCAGCAAGGGTGCTACGGTTAGACTCAATGGCCCCGGACAAGGGAGGATAAAATTAGCAAAGCTTTACATGGTTCGAGCACAGGCCTATGGAGTGCTAGGGTGGGTTTGAATTCAGGTGAATGCCTCCTCGGCTTGGATAGTATTCCACAGCTTGCCATGCAAGTCCACGTATGAATTACAGCCATTTGGAGGGACCTACTTGAGGTTCGGAAAGCATTGCACCATGACGCAGCATTCCGTCATCAATGGCAACATTTACCAGAGGGGCAGGGTGTGATGCGTGGACAATACAGTTAGAAGTCTCACAACACCAGGTTAAAGTCCAACAGGCGTGGATAATGCCCAGCCCAGGTTCCAAGTATTGATCCATGGAGCCAGGCGTTGAAAGGTTGACAATAGGCTCTTGAAATGTTTAGGTGGGTGTTATGTATGTTGGGGCATAGCCCTTTAAGGGAACAGATCATGTGTTGACTTGGGTGCAGGGTGAGCTGTTGGGATCCACCCAGAATGAATCATGTGTTGACTTGGGTGCGGGGTGAGCTGTTGGGATCCATCCAGAATGGATCATGTGACCTCGGGTGTGGGGTGAGGTGTTGGGATCCGCCCAGACTGGGCTGTCAATGTTTGGTGTGTGGAGTGAGTAGATCTGTGGTCCCTGACGCCTGGCTGGGGAGTAGTTATTGAGGAGACGCCTCAGTACAACAGGATTTAACAGTGGGAGAAGAAGCATCATCCATGGTTCGACAAAAATCACTGTAAACAACAGTTCCTTGGAACAGTTTTCTGAGTAGTCCCAAGCAATCCGTTGCTACATGAAAATAGCATTGGGTCCTCCAAGTTGCAAATTAAATGTTTAAATCGGTTTCCAGCTTGCTTCAGAAGGGAGCAACGTTTTGAGACCTGCCTGAAAATTGCAGCTGGCCGTCCTCACATGGTGGGCAGCTGCTGAAAATTGCCCCGATGCTTTAAGGTTGAAAAGGGGAAACATTAGAACAGAAAAAATAAAGTGCACTAAGTTGAAAATTTAGCATCCCACTGGGGGGCTAAACTGGGCAGGCACTACGCAGCCACCTGAAATCCTACCAGGGCACCCACGATGCATTCACACTTCCAACACCATGCCACTTTGATCAAGGATTTATCTCAAACATTTACCAAATGTGGAGACACGCAGAGGAGGAAGGTCCTGACATGGATTTGAGGCAACACCGGCGTAATGCTACCTTTACCTTTTTACAAGACCTGATTCAATTGGATGGCCTCCGGTGGCTGCAGTTATGTGAATATGAGATCAGACTGCATGTTGAATTCCTGCTATTCATATTAATATGAAAGATCTTCCACTACTGATGCTAGGCTGATTGGCCTGTTGTTATCAGATTCCCCCTTTCCTGAACAGGGGTATAACATTTGCAATCCTCCAGTCCTCTGTCACCATTCCCATATCCAAGGAAGATTGAAAGATTGTGGTCAGCGCCTCTGCTATTTCCACTCTAACTTCCTTCAGGAACCCCGGTGCATCCCCCTAGGCCCAGTGCTGTTCTTATTTAAATGGATCATGCAGAAGTCACAGAGTTTCTTTTAATTTTTTGCTGCTGCACAAGTTGTAGGTGGGCCAATCCAGGGAGATGTCCCTTCTTGCAGATGGAGCACTCTCGGTACAGAATTGCCCAGTTGTGAAGACAATGCTGGCCTTTGTCATACCCAACTACCACTAATTGGTGTCGTTGGGGTCTTCTGCTTACTCAGCTGCAACTTATTTACTTCAGCAGACAACTGACAGTTGTTAACTCTGACTTCTTCTCGAGTCACACTCCGCCGTGTCCATGTCCCATTTGGCGGGCTAAGTTGAAAGTTAACTCTGGCAATGACAGCAACTTCCTGTGAGTGTGTTCACATTTTAGCCACACACTGTCCCGCAGTGCTCTCTCTTAAAATGTTCCCACATTACAAAGAATGGACGTTCTCAAAGTCATCATGAATTCCTCAGTGTCCTCACAGGGCAATGGATTCCTTGTTCCAAAGCGATAATTTTCAGAGATCTCCCAATGGTTTGGGACGGTAGTGCTGTTCCAACTTACAGAAAATATCCAACAGTGGTCTCTTTTGGATAAGCAGGGGCAGGCAAATTCTTGAGCATTTCACAGACTTTTGGAACTGCTTCCATTAAAAAAGTATTGCCCTTTTCAATTCCGCCACTACCTGATTAACAATCGAACTATCAAGATTTTCAGTGATATTATTAGCAGTGAGAAACATCTTGAGCCACTTCACACAGGCATCAAAAGACTCTCGGTCATAACTGTACTGTCCCAGATGCCCAGTAATACCTGCTCATGTCGCCATCTTCAAAGGTCAATTCATCTACATGTACAAAAACAACATTTTCTTTAAGACCAAATTTCTAAGCTTATTTCGCAGCAAAACCCCCACAGGTTCCTCTACTGGTTTGGCTGGGAGCTTCTCCAGCCAAATTTGTTCATTTACAGGGCAATCCACAATTCCACCATTTCACCTTGTTGCCAGACTGTGATATTTTGGCAGAACAGAAACATTGGAGCACATACATTAGGCAGGGGTTTGCGCCCCCAAAACCGGGAAATCCCACTCGAGCTCAACAGACCTTTGCATGGTCCATCCCCTGCCCACTTCGGATCCCATGGAGGGCAGAATGGGAAAATTCCCCCCATGGAGTTCAAATTCCCAACTGAGCTGGTTTAACCCGGTTTGATTTATATACATACATATACACACAAAATGGTGCAATAACACATCACAGAATCAGCTTATTTACAAAATGCAAACCCTTTGGATTAAAATGACAGTGGTAATTAGAGTATGAAATTGGCTAAGGGACAGAAAGCAGAGATGAATGGTGAACAGTTGTTTTTCAGTTCAGACTGAGGGGGGTAGAGAGTGATGACACACAAGTTTTGTTATTAGGACCACTGCTTAAGTTTACGTAGATTAATGATCGAGGTATAGGTTTGCAAATGACATTAAACTGGAAAATGCAGTAAACAGTAAATGGCAACAGACTTCAGCAGGACATAGACTGGTGAAATTGACAGTTTTGAAATTGACAATTTGCTTCCACTGATTGAAGAGCTCCCAGTTAGAACATAGACACATATAAAATAGGAACAGGAGGAAGCCATTCGGCCATTTAAGCCTGCTTTGCCATTCAATATGATCATGGCTGATTATCTATCTGAACACCATACTCTCCACACCCCTTGACACATTTAGAGTCTAGAGATCCATCTGTTTCCTTCTTAAATATGATTTGGCCTCCACAGCCTTCTGTGATGGCGAATTCCATTGGTTCACCACCCTCTGAGCGAAGAAGTTTCTGTCATAAATGGCTGACTCTGTATTCTGTGGAGCCGGAACAAAAAGGGTCAAGGGTTAGGTTTGCAGTGCGGGGAGAGGAGAGAGGAATACACTTGCACTGACAGCACCAAGTTTCCAAACATGTGCTTCAACTACCAGCTGGACCTCCAGATTCCACGGCCCCCCACATTCACAACAAAATCAGAGGTATGCTTTATCAATTATTTAGCTGGAATCTGTGGCTTTCATCACCTTAAAAGCAGCTGAGGACCAATTTGTGCCTCTGTCACTCCAGAAGCATAAATCTTCAAGGGGACAGAATAGTCAATATGCTGGGTGTGGGTATACAAATTTCAGGGGCCAAGTGGCAAGTTGCTGTGTCTCAGGACCTCCAGGATTTAATATCTGCCATTGCATCTGACTGATCGGTGCAATCACAATCCAGGGCCTAGTGACGTGGCTTTAACTCAAATAGTACTTCCCACAAACTAACAATGCTACCTGTGAGTCACTGATAGCTACATCTCTGGAGCCAATGCCCTGGGCAATATTTATCCCTCAACCAATATCATTAAATAGATTTGTCAGCACATGATCACTGTAGACAGGGTGGTCATCACGATGCCATGTACACGGGAAGTGATGTGTCGGTAGCGTGGGAGTTCTCCCTCAGCACAGGCAGACGCACAGCATGTAAAAGCTGCTAAGATCACTCAGTAAATGGTTTAACCTGTTAGACCTTTGTGATCATTTCTCCCTTCACAGCACCTCACTGAAAGCACATTAAAGGTTACACCAGGCATAAAGGAAGGCACATTTATATAGGATCTTTCCCAAGTTCAGGACATTCCAAAGCACTTTTTAGCTGATGAAGTGTTTTTCGAGCGTAACCACTGTTGTGACGTAACAAATGCAACAGTGGATTTGCACACAGCCAATTCCCACAAACAGCACTGCAACTGTAAAGTTTCTGTGTTGTATGGAAATGATCACAAAGGTCTAACAGGTTAAACCATTTACTGAGTGATCTTAGCAGCTTTTACATGCTGTGCGTCTGCCTGTGCTGAGGGAGAACTCCCACGCTACCGACACATCCCGTGTACATGGCATCATGATGACCACCCTGTCTACAGTGATCATGTGCTGACAAAACTATTTAATGATATTGGTTGAGGGATAAATATTGCCCAGGGCATTGGCTCCAGAGATGTAGCTATCAGTGACTCACAGGTTTTTAAAAAATGTATTTCTTTCTCAGAGCCCATGTGCAGAGTGGACAGGGGAAGCCCTTAATCTATCTCCTTGCTTGCTCCAAAAAACAATTCAAATTGAATCCAACTCATAGTCCCCACTAGATAGACATACAAGATCCAAGCTGACAGGAAAAGGCATTACGCCTGATCACAGACTTGATCTTAGTCAAAAGGCCAAAAAGGAATGGGTTACTACCTCAGTCTATATGGGCAGCACAGTGGCAGAGTGGTTAGCACTGCTGCCTCTCGGCGTCAGGGACCTGGGTTCGATTCCGGCCTTGGGTCACTGTCTGTATGGAGTTTGCACATTCTCCCCGTGTCTATGTGGGTTTCCTCCGGGTGCTCCGGTTTCCTCCCACATCCAAAGATAGAACATAGCACAGGACAGGCCCTTCGGCCCACGATATTGTGCCGAACCTTTTCCGAAACCAAGATCAAGCTATCCCACTCGCTATCATTCTAGTGTGCTCCATGTGCCTATCCAATAACCGCTTGAAAGTTCCTAAAGTGTCCGACTCCACTATCACAGCAGGCAGTCCATTCCACACCCCAACCACTCTCTGAGTAAAGAACCTACCTCGTACATCCCTCCTATATCTCCCACCATGAACCTTATAGTTATGCCCTCTAGTAACAGCTACATCCCCCCGAGTAAATAGTCTCTGAACGTCCACTCTATCTGTCCCCCTCATCATCTTATAAACCTCTATTAAGTCGCCTCTCAACCTCCTCCGCTCTAAAGAGAAAAGCCCTAGCTCCCTCAACCTTTCCTCATAAGAC
Source organism: Mustelus asterias (assembly GCF_964213995.1). Taxonomy (NCBI): domain Eukaryota; kingdom Metazoa; phylum Chordata; class Chondrichthyes; order Carcharhiniformes; family Triakidae; genus Mustelus; species Mustelus asterias. The sequence continues at coordinate 41,304,466 of NC_135823.1, forward strand.
CTACCCTCCAAACCAGGCAGCATCCTGGTAAATCTCCTTTGCACTCTTTCCAGTGCTTCCACATCCTTCTTATAGTGAGGTGACCAGAACTGCACACAATATTCCAAATGTGGTGTCACCAAGGTCCTGTACAGTTGCAGCATAACCCCACGGCTCTTAAACTCAAACCGCCTGTTAATAAACGCTAACACACTATAGGCCTTCTTCACGGTTCTATCCACTTGAGCGGCAACCTTCAGAGATCTGTGGATATGAACCCCAAGATCTCTCTGTTCCTCCACATTCCTCAGAACCCTACCTTTGACCCTGTAATCCGCATTCAAATTTGTCCTACCAAAATGAATCACCTCGCACTTATTGAATCACCTCGCACTTATAATGTGCGGATTAGGTTGATTGGCCATGCTAAAATTGGCCCTAGTGTCAGGGGACTAGGAGGGTAAATATTTGGGGTTACGGGGATAGGATGGGATTGTTGTCGGTGCAGGCTCGATGGGCCAAATGGCCTCCTTCTGCAGTGTAGATTCTATAAGTGCCTCCATTTTGAGGCACCCTTGCAGCTCCCTATTTAGCTCAGCAGCACACCTCCTTGGTGGGGACTGGCAGCCACGCAATGCTGCGGCTTCTCTTATTGTCCACCTTGCGTCGCTGTGGTACCCGTTGTCTTTAATTGGATGACGAACGCAGAGTTAATTAAGATCAGTCTGAGCAGATGAGAACCGTACTAATGCGTATCCTTCATGTTTTCCTGCACTCTTTAACATTTCTATTTTGCAAACAGCCGGTCTAAATGAAAGCTGTTCGAAATGTTTCCAGAAGCATCTGAAAATGTGGTATGTGCAAAAAAAAACCTGGGGCTTGACTTGATTTCGAATTGGATCCCAAACAATTAAACCCAAAACAATATTTTAAAGATGATGTCCCAAGTTCAATTGCTCTGTTGTAATGGGTTGTGGAAGTGTCTGTTCAAATCATGTGGGATCTGCATAAAATCCAACATGTGTAGGAACTGTGCAGAATAATATGTTGGAAGACACTGCACCCATTTTACTCCCCGGTGGGCATATCAAGTTCATCTTGCATGTAATATCTGTATAAAAATAATGGCCACATCAATAATGATGCGTGATTTCTGGCACTGACAGCTAAGAAGTGGCTTCATGCTGCTTTTCATATTACAGTGGTCGATAAAAACTCTCAATGGATGCGATAAACTATTTAAGTGAATTGCGTAGTGCATTATTTTACATTTTGATACAGACCTCCTACTTAATGTGCTCGGAATACTCACACATTTAGTATCAGAGTAAAACAACTTCAGCACAGGGCCGATTGGCTTCGAGCGATTAACCCATTTTAGTTTATGTAAGCTCTGAGGGACACAGCTCGAATAACCCCATATATAAAAAAATGCAGAAATTTACTTGCTGAAAGCTTTGATGATTCTCTTGGCTGTCAATGTACTCTCTCGGCGGCGCTGATTAAAATCTTAGCAGCCCTTTGCCCTAATTGTACAAGCACTGCTGCCTCACAGCGCCAGGGACCTGGGTTCGATTCCCGTCTTGGGTCACTGTCTGTGCAGAATCTGCACATTCTCCCCGTATCTGTGTGGGTTTCCTCCGGGTGCTCTGGTTTCCTCCCACAGTCCGAAAGACTTGCTGGTTAGGTGCTAAATTCTCCCTCAATGTACCCGAACTGGCGCCGGAGTGCGGCGACTAGGGGATTTTCACAATAACTTCATTGCTGTGTTAACATAAGGCTACTTGTGACACTAATAAATAAACTTAAAACTTAAACTTAAACCAGTGCAGAATTAACAACGTAAGATCTTGTAACACTGAGGATTCTTTAGGCGACGTTACGATTAAGTGATTCAACGAGCTGATGTACCAGCACTTGGTCCCATGATTGAAAGGATGTCGGCTTGTCATATTTTTCAGTGCCACAGGCTGAGCCCCTGATCCCAGCGATGCCACTGAGGCTACTGTTAAGTGGTGGCTCAGTTCCTTCAAAGATAAAAATTGCTGGGTGATTCACCCTGAGTGCTATTGTGCATCATTAACCAGCCACCTACACACCTGTGTGGGCTGATGTCGGAGAGCAGATTGCACGCCTATCTTTCACAAGTGCTGTGCAGAATGATTGGGGAAATCACGAGAAAAAAAATTCTATCTTCTTCCTGTTAGTGTGGAAAATACTGCTTTTAGTATTTTGAAAAATCAAGTTTTAACTTTTTGCAAATATCTTTGTTTATCTTATTCGTACGGAAGGCCTTATGATCGTTGCAAAGTAACATTAATCCATCCATAGGAATTAGTGAGTGTGCTTTGTGACATATTTTAACATGAAAATTTAGTGGCAGTGTTAAAGTTTGAGTAGATAGATAGAATCAATTTTTCTTTGTCGTTGCAATTATCTGATCTTAAGCGTCAGTGCTCCAGACAGGCCAATGGGTGCAGGTCCTCCCTGCCTGCCTGATGGGGTGGAACCAAAGCCCACTCGATAGACCTCCTTAATCCCCTGCTCAACCACGCTTTTAAGGAGTCGAATTGCCTGCCTGCCTTATTGGGGCAGGTAGACATCTTGGATCCAAAATGGCCGACCATGGCAAGGTGGTCAGGAGGCTGGCACACTGGCTGTTCCTGATCATGAGTGCCAACACGAATGCCTCAAATTTGCAATGAATAGGGCAGATCAGTTGAAGAAACGGGAGTTATCTAGCCTGGATCTGGAGAGCTTTGCACCACCAAAAGGGAGACAATGGCCTGGTGGTATTATTGCTAGACTATTAATCCAGAAACTCAGCTGATGTCCTGGGAACCTGGGTTCGAATCCCGCCAGGGCAGATGTGGAATTTGAATTCATTAAAAAATAACTGGAATTAGGAATCTTAATGGCATTGTCACTAGACTAGTAATCCAAAGATCTAGGGTAATGGTCTAGGGACTCAGATTCAAATCCTACCATGGCCGATGGTGAAATCTGAATAATAAACATTTGGAATGAAAAGTCTAATGACGATTGTCATAAAAACCCATCTGGTTCATTAATGTCCATTCGGGAAGAAAATCTGCCATCCTTACCTAGTCTGGCCCACATGTGACTTCAGATCTATGGTAATGTGGTTGCCTTCTGAACAAGGACAACAAAGGATGGACAATAAATGCTGGCCAGCCAATGAAGCTCATGTCCCATGAATGAATAAAGGAAAGCTTGCCCAGTCCCCATTGCACTCCAGGCAGCCCATGTTGACTATATTTCAGGCATCGTTGGGGTGTGAAACACAGCAGCAAGAAATTAGACCTTTTTTTTACCGCAGGTTTCTGCCTGGAACATGAGCACAATGATGTCCGATTTACACCCTGGCGTCTTGATCTACATACATCTCGAGGTGTACTTCCCCTCACGGAGGCAGGAAGCAGGAGTTGGGATTGTTTTCTGGTCCCAAACCTGGCTTCACTGGGATCAATAGGAGAGTGGGCAAAGAAGTGGCAGATGGAATACAATGTGGAAAAGTGTGAGGTTATGTACTTTGGAAGGAGGAATGGAGGCATAGACTATTTTCTAAATCGGCAAATGCTTAGGAAATCAGAAACACAAAGGGACTTGGGAGCCCTTGTTCAAGATTCTCTTAAAGTTAACGTGCAGGTTCAGTCGGCAGTTAGGAAGGCAAATGCAATGTTAGCATTCATGTCGAGAGGGCTAGAATACAAGAGCAAGGATGTATTTCTGAGGCTGTATAAGGCTCTGGTCAGACCCCATTAGGAGTATTGTGAGCGGTTTTGGGCCCCATATCTAAGGAAGGATTGCTGGCCTTGGAAAGGGACCAGAGGAGGTTCACAAGAATGATCCTTGGAATGAAGAGCTTGTCGTATGAGGAACGGTTGAGGACTCTGGGTCTGTACTCGTTGGAGTTTAGAAGGATGAGGGGGGATCTTATTGAAACTTACAGGATACTGTGAGGCCTGGATAGAGTGGACGTGGAGAGGATGTTTCCACTAGTAGGAAAAACTAGAAGCAGAGGGCACAACCTCAGGCTAAAGCGATGATCCCTTTAAACAGAGATGAGGAGGAATTTCTTCAGCCAGAGAGTGGTGAATCTGTGGAACTCTTTGCCGCAGAAGGCTATGGAGGCCAGGTCATTGAGTGTCTTTAAGACAAAGATAGAGAGGTTCTTGATTAATAAGGGGATCAGGGGTTATAGGGAAAAGGCAGGAGAATGGCGGTGAGAAAAATACCAGTCATAATCGAATGGCGGAGAGACTCAATGGGCCAAGTGTCCTAATTCTGCTCCTATGTCTGATAGTCTTATGGTCTAATATCAAAGTTTTCATGTGGGTGAGCCATTAATTGGCATGAGGGTAGGTTCCCTGTCCAACTCGAAGTGATGGACAGATGCTGGAGGACCTGTCAGAGGCCCTCCAACTTTAGAGAAGCACCTGGCTGCTGTACAAGTCACCTGGGAGGGCGCTTCCTGAAGAAGGCGCCCTCTCAGCCACTTTTTAAAAGCTTCGATTACAAAACAGCCATGTTACCATGACACTGGTGGTGGGAGGAGCTGCTCTACTGAGTGGGCTTTGGTCCCACCCCATCAGGCAGGCAGGGAGGACCTGCACCCATTGGCCTGTCTGGAGCACTGACTTTTGGGCCTGCCGTTGGGTGTTGCACCTCCAGGAAGTTAATCTTCGACTGTCACATTCAGAAAACTGAAAGCCGCCTGGAAAATTCCATTTGACCTCCTTAATCCCCTGCTCAACCATACTTTTAAGGAGTCGAATTGCCTGCCTGCCTTATTGGGGCAGGTGGACATCTTGGATCCAAAATGGCCGACCATGGCAACATGGTCAGGAGGCTGGCACACTGGCTGTTCCTGTAATTTTCAGGGCCCGTCCACCTCTGTTTCTGACATCAGCACAGCCTGAAACATTAGCTTCTTAAGGGGGATAGCAGACAAACTACTATATTGCCCATAGGTTGCTGATTAATGAAATGTAAATGATTTTTCTAAGCCAAAAAGCATTTCCTAACTGATCTGTTTAAAGTTTGTTCTTGCACTCCCTCTGTAGGTCTTCCTACAAATTTACTCACAGCATTAGAATTAGTATTAAAATTATTTGAATTCTTCCTTTATTTGACAGTTAAATGTTTTGTATAAATACAATCTAAAATAATTTGTTTCTGTTTTCAAACCTGTAATTTGATCTGCAGGTTTATTTGTTTCTTTAAAACATAGAACATAGAAAAAATACAGCACAAACAGGCCCTTTGGCCCACATGTTGCGCCAGTCATGTCCCTACCTACCTAGGCTGATATATAGGCTTACCTATAACCTCAATCCTATTAAGTTCCATGTACTCATCCAGAAGTCTCTTAAAAGACCCTACCGAGTTTGCCTCCACCACCACTGACGGCAGCCGATTCCACTCACCCACCACCCTCTGAGTGAAAAACTTACCCCAGACATCTCCTCTGTACCTACTCCCCAGCACCTTAAACTTGTGTCCTCTCGTAGCAGCCATTTCAGCCCTGGGAAAAAGCCTCTGAGAATCCACCCGATCTATACCTCTCAACATCTTATACACCTCTATCAAGTCACCTCTCATCCTTCGTCTCTCCAAGGAGAAAAGACCGAGCTCCCTCAACCTATCCTCATAAGGCATGCCAACCAATCCAGGCAACATCCTTGTAAATCTTCTCCGCACCCTTTCAATCATTTCCACATCCCTCCTGTAATGAGGCGACCAGAACTAAGCACAGTACTCTAAGTGGGGTCTGACGAGGGTCTTATATAGCCGCATCATTATCTCCCGACTCCTAAACTCAATCCCTCGATTGATGAAGGCCAGCACACCATACACCTTCTTAACCACTTCCTCGACCTGTGAGGCCAATTTAAGAGTCCTATGGACCCGGACCCCAAGGTCCTTCTGATCCTCTACACTGCTAAGAGTCTTACCCTTGATATTATACTCCTTCATCCCATTTGACCTGCCAAAATGGACCTCTACACATTTATCCGGGTTGAAGTCCATCTGTCACTTCTCCGTCCAGTCTTGCATCCTGTCTATGTCACGCTGCAGCTTCTGACATCCCTCCAAACTATCCACAACACCACCAACCTTCGTGTCGTCGGCAAACTTACCAACCCATCCCTCCACTTTCTCATCCAGGTCATTCATGAAAATGACAAACATCAAGGGCCCCAGAACAGATCCCTGGGGCACTCCACTGGTGACCGACCTCCATTCAGAAAAAGACCCATCTACAATCACTCTCTGCCTTCTGCAGGCAAGCCAGTTTTGGATCCACAAGGCAACAGCCCCTTGGATCCCATGCCCTCTCACTTTCTTGAGAAGTCTTGCATGGGGGACCTTATCGAACGCTTTGCTGAAGTCCATGTAAACCATATTTACCACTTTTCCTTCGTCAATGTGTTTAGTCACATTTTCAAAGAACTCCACCAGGCTCGTAAGGCACGATTTGCCTTTGACAAAGCCGTGCTGACTACTTTTGAGCATACTAAACTTCTCTAAATGTTCATAAATCCTGTCCCTCAGGATCTTCTCCATCAACTTACCAACCACTGAGGTTAGACTCACCGGTCGGTAATTTCCTGGGCTATCCCTATTCCCTTTCTTGAATATAGGAACCACATCCGCAATCCTCCAATCCTCCGGAACCTCTCCTGTCTCCATTGACGATGCAAAGATCATCGCCAGAGGCTCTGCAATCTCTTCCCTCGCCTCCCACAATAACCTGGGGTACATCCCATCCGGACCCAGCAACTTATCTATCTTGATGCTATTCAAAATTTCCAACAGATCCTCTTTCTTAATGTCCACATACTCAATCTTTTCAGTCCGCCGCAGTCCTGTACTACAACCACCCAGGTCTTTTTCCACCGTGAATACCGAGGTAAAGTATTCATTAAGCACCTCTGCTATTTCTTCCGGTTCTGTACATACTTTCTCACCTTCACAAGGGCGGCACGGTAGCACAGTGGTTAGCACTGCTGCTTCACAGCTCCAGGGACCTGGGTTCGATTCCCGGCTTGGGTCACTGTCTGTGTGGAGTTTGCACTTTCTCCTCGTGTCTGCGTGGGTTTCCTCCGGGTGCTCCGGTTTCCTCCCACAGTCCAAAGATGTGTGGGTTAGGTTAATTGGCCATGCTAAATTGCCCCTTAGTGTCCCGGGATGCGTAGGTTCGAGGGATTAACAGGTAAATGTGTAGGGATATGGGGATAGGGCCTGGGTGGGATCGTGGTCGGTGCAGACTTGATGGGCCGAATGGCCTCTTCCTGCACTGTAGGGTTTCTATGATTTCTATATTCCTTCACATCTCATCCTTTTACTCTTCACATATTTATAGAACGCCTTAGGGTTCTCCTTAATCTTACCTGCCAAGGCCTTCTCGTGACCCCTTCTGGCTCTCCTAATTTATTTCTTAAGTCTCTTCCTACGAGCCGTATATTCATCTAGATCCCTATCATCGCCTAGCTCTCTGAACCTTTTGTACGCTTTCCTTTTCTTTTTGACTAGGTTCAGCGCAGCTTTCGTGCACCACGGTTCCCGTAACCTGCCAAAACCTCCCTGTCTCATCGGAACGTTGTCATGCAGAACTCCAGACAAACATTCCTTGAAAATCTGCCACCTTACTTCGATACTTTTCCTCGAGAATACCTCCTTCCAATTTACGCCTCTAATCTCCTGCCTGATGGCTTCATATTTCCCCTTACTCCAGATAAACACTTTCCTAGCTTGCCTGATCCTATCTCTTTCCAATGCTAGCGTAAAGGAGATAAAGTTATGATCACTATCTCCAAGATGCTCTCCCACTGAGAGATCCGACACCTGTCCAGGCTCATTAGCCAGTACCAGATCGAGTACAGCCTCTCCTCTTGTAGGCTTATCCACATGTGTAGGCTTATCCAAATGAAGCATCAAATTTAAAAAGAAGCTCGTGCAAGTATTATCTTTGCATTGCTGTTCATAACCTTGCTCAACAAGAATCTACCGACCTCTGCCTTACAATTATTCAGTGACTGCCCCTACACTGCCTTCTTAGACAGAGAGTTCCAAAGTTGCAAAGTCTCTGAGAGAAAAAGTTCTCCTCATCTCTGTCCTGATTTTAAAACAGTGCCCCCTGGTTCTGGACTCACCGACAAGAGGAAACATTCTTTTCACGCCCACATTGTCAAGAATATTCAGGATCATATATACTTCAATCAAGTCACCTCCTTGCTCTTGCTTGTTGTATGAGGAACGGTTGAGGACTCTGGGTCTGTACTCGTTGAAGTTTAGAAGGATGAGGGGGGATCTTATTGAAACTTACAGGATATTGAGAGGCCTGGATAGAGTGGACACGGAGAGGATATTTCCACCAGTGGGAAAAACTAGAACCAGAGGGCACAACCTCAGGCTAAAGGGACGATCCTTTAAAACAGAGATGAGGAGGAATTTCTTTAGCCAGTGGAACTCTTTGCTGCAGAAGGCTGTGGAGGCCAGGTCATTGAATGTCCTTAAGACAAAGATAGATAGGTTCTTGATTAATAAGGGGATCAGGGGTTATGGGGAAAAGACAGGAGAATGGGGATGAGAAAAATATCAGCCATGATTGAATGGCGGAGCAGACTCGATGGGCCGAGTGGCTTAATTCTGGCCCTATGTCTTATGATCTCTCCTAAATTCCAGTGGAAACAAGTCCAATCTGTCTAACCTTTGCTCATAAGGCAACTCATTCATTCCAGCTATCAAGCTAGTAAACCTCTTCTGAACAGCCTTCAATGCATTTACATCCTTCCTTATATAAGGACACCAAAACTGCACACAGTATTCGAGATCTGGTTCCACCAACGCCCTATATACTTGAAGCATAACATCCTTAATTTTATGTTTAATTCCTCTCATAATAAAGAATAGCATTCCATTTGCTTCATGCTTACTTGCTGTACCTGCATACTAAACTTTTGTGACTTATGCACTAGAACACCTACATTCCTCTTCAGCTCAGAATTCTGCAGTCATTCTCTATTTAAATAACACCCTGCTTTTTTATTCCTCCGCCAACGTGAACATCCTCCCATTTTCCCACATTATACTCCACCTAATCATCCAAGAATTTGCAATTTAAAAGCTTTATTTTACATAAACGTGTAAAAATGACCGTTCTAATACTGAGTTTGTTTTTATGGAGTTAATCATGGTGGAACACTTCAGAATTTGTCAACCTGCGATTCTGTAAGTCGAACCTTTCCATGACTTCACTCTGTGAAGAACTCTTCCATTGTCCATTTAATTCAATCATTAACAGGTTATCAAAATTGGTCTGACACAATGAGACCTTGGACCTCTGTTGCTTGGCAGAACAACCCAAGGTTGCAATTCAAGAAGGCAGCATTCCAACAACTGAAGGCTGACATCCAAAGACATACCTGGAAGCTAAAGGACATGTGGGAACAGAAAGCCTGAGAGTTCCATCAGTACACTGACAAACATGACATGAAAAGCTATTTCGAAGATACTACGACCAACTATAGAGCAAGGTCCAATGGAAAAAATCCCCTTTTCTCACAGGATGGTGTCTCTGTAATGCTTGACAATACCATCTATCAACGCTGGAAGAACATCTTCAACAACTCAACTGTGAATGCACAGTGGTCACTGATACTCTCCAGGCTATTCCCCAGTACCTTGTGGTAGAATCCATGGACGAACCACCATCAGTTGGAGAGCTCCAATCAATTGATGAGAAACAACAAAGCCTTTGTCTCCAGCCTGTTCAAGGGCAACTAGGGATGGGCAATAAATGCTGGCCAGCCAGCGACGCTCATGTCTCATGAAAGAAAACATAGGAGTGCTAGAGAAATTCCATTAGCAATGCCTCTGTCACTTCATCTGGCTTTGAGAGGAAGATAATCAAACAAACTCTAATGTCTTTCAGGAAACCAGCTCCACAAGCATTCAGGTAAAACTCCTCTGGTAAACCTTTATTGCACACCCTCCATAGCAAGAACATCCTTCCTCAGATAAGGAGACCAAAACTGCACACCATACTCCAGGTGTGTTCTCACCAAGGCCCTTTATAATTGCAGCAAGATATCCCTGCTCGTGTACTCAAATCCTCTTGATATGAACACCAACATACCATTTACCTTCTTTACCGCCTGCTGCACTTGCATGCTTACTTTCAGTGGCTGGTATATAAGGTCAGCCAGATCTTGTTTCACATTACGATCTATCAATACACTTCGCACTGCCTCAAAAGGAACAGGCATAATCAAGGATTTCACGCACCCCTGACATACTCTCTTCCACAGTAAGAAGTTTAACAACACCAGGTTAAAGTCCAACAGGTTTATTTGGTAGCAAAAGCCACAAATAAACCTGTTGGACTTTAACCTGGTGTTGTTAAACTTCTTACTGTGTTTACCCCAGTCCAACGCCGGCATCTCCACATCATACTCTCTTCCACCTTTTTCCGTCTGAGATCACGAACCAACCGACTCAAGAACAGATTCTTGCCTGCTGCCATCAGACTTTTGAATGGACCTACTTTATATTAAGTTGATCTTTCTCTACACCGTAGTTATGACTGTAACACTACATTCTGCACCTTCTCCTTTCCTTCTCTATGTACAGTATGCTTTGTGTATATAGCACAAGAAACAATACTTTTCACTGTATACTAACACAAGGGATGATAATAAATCAAATGAAATGAAATCATATCAATCAATATCTGCCTTCCTGTTTTTGCTACCAAAGTGGAAAATCTCACATTTATCCACATTATACTCCGTCTGCCATGCATCTTCACACCCCCTCAACTTGTCCAAATCACACTGAAGTATCTCTGCAGCCTCCTCACTGCTCACCCTCCCATCCAGCTTTGTGTCATCTGCAAATTTGGAGACATTACATTTAGTTCCCTCATCTAAATCATTAATATTTATTGTGGATAACTGGGGTCCGAACACTGACCTCTGTGGTACCCCACTAGCCATTGGTTGCCATTTGGCGTTTATTCCTACTCTTTGTTTCCTGTCTGGCAACCAGTTTTCTATCCATCACAATACACTATCCCCAATACTATGTGTTTTAATTAGACACGCTAATCTCTTCTGTGGGAACTTGTCAAAAGTCTTCTGAATGTCAAAATAAATCACATCCATTGGTTTCCCCCTCAACAACTCTATTAGTTACATCCTCCAAGAATTCCAATAGATTGCTCAAGCATGATTTCCTTTTCATAAATCCATGCTGACTCTGTCTGACCCTGTCACTGTTTACTACTGTAAGAAGTTTAACAACACCAGGTTAAAGTCCAGCAGGTTTATTTGATAGCAAAAGCCACAAGCTTTCGGAGCCTTAAGCTCCTTCTTCAGGTGAATGGGAATTCTGTTCACAATTTTGATCACGTGAAGACTCATGACAGAAACTCGCCACCCTGAGTAGACATCATCCTTGGATCAACGATAATAACAATGAGTTGGTTTTATTTCCTAATTTTGATAATAGGGTGGCATGGTGACACAGTGCTTAGCACTGTTGCCTCACAGTGCCAGGGACCTGGGTTCAATTCCTGGCTTCGGTCACTGTCTGTGCAGAATTTGCATGTTCTCTCCGTGTCTGCGTGGGTTTCCTCCGGGTGCTCCGGTTTCCTCCCTAAGTCTGAAAGACATGCTGGTTAGGTGCATTGGCCATGCTAAATTCTCCCTCAGTGTACCAGAACAGATGCCGGAGTGTGGCAACTGGGGGATTTCCACAGTAACTTCATTGCAGTGTTAATGTAAGCCTACTTGTGACACTAATAAATAAACTTTAAAACTTTCTTGTTGATGTTTTAAGAATTTTTGGAGGCTCTATTTCTTTACCTGAGATTTTCGTAGAATCCCTACAGTGCAGAAGAAGGCCATTTGACCCATCGGGTCTGCACCGATTACAATCCCACCCAGCCCCTTTCCCCTTAGCCCCACGTATTTACCCTGCTAGTCCCCCTGACACTAACTAATTTACTATGGCCAATCAACCTAACCCGCACATCTTTGAACTGTGGGAAGAAACCGGAGCACCCGGAGGAAACCCACGCAGACACGGGGAGAACGTGCAGACTCCACACAGACAGTGACCCGAGGCCGGGAATCGAACCCGGGTCCCTGGCGCTGTGAGGCAGCAGTGCTTGCCCTATTTTACCAAAGTAAAACTGATGCATGCAAATTACAATTAAATTTGCAGGAATTAAGATATTCCCTCCAATCTCTGAATCATTCGAAATGTATCTTGGCTCGAGAAATCATGAAACCATGTCGTTATTTTTCAAATCACAATTTGTTTGTGGTGACCTTTGGTCCGTCATGGGCTGCTATGATGGCAATGCTGGAAAATTAGAAAAATCCACAAATATATGTAATTTCTGTATGTAAGTGTGATACAGTGCACAGGACTGTGAGACCTCGAGGTGGAACTCAGACTGACACACACAGTTCAGTTGCAGCTAAATCTTCAGGGAGTTAATGGATGAAATATCTGAGTGAAACAACCCAGTAACAGTGATGCAAAGTGTTGTTTCTTGTGTTCAGGCCACTGAGCATGTCAGTGCCAAGTCAAAGAATGAAACAGACCTATTTTGATGTGACCTTGACCACCTTTGAAGTCTAGTTTTGCACTGGCATTGGATTGGAAGCAGTTAAAATGTATTTTTATTATCCATTCGTGGGACATGGGCGTCGCTGGCTGGCCAGCATTTATTGCTCAACCCTAGTTGCCCTTGTTCAGAGGGCAGTTGAGAGTCAACCACATTGCTGTGGCTCTGGAGTCACATGTAGGCCAGACCGGGTAAAGATAGCAGATTTATGTCCCTAAAGGATATTAGTAAACCAGATGGGTTTTTTGGACAATTGACAATGATTTCATGGTCATCAGTACATTCCTATAGACACATGAATGGGAGGCGAACAGAGGGATGGAATCCGTGTATCGGCGCAGGCTTGGTGGGCCAAAGGGCCTGTTCCTGTGCTGTATTGTTCTTTGTTCTTAATTCCAGATATCTTTTATTAAATTCAAATTCCATCACCTGCCGTGGTGGGATTTGAACCCGGGTCCCCAGAACATTAGCTGTGTTTCTGGATTAATAGTCTTGTGATAATACCACAAGGCCATCGCCTCCCATATTGCCTCTGCAAAGCCCTTAATTTAGCTTCTAAATCAACAGTATAGAGATTTTGAAACCAATTACTATTTTTAAGTGATGCAGTAATATCTGGCCTGTCAATTCTCTTCTCAAGCTGCAAGTGTAACTCCCGTTCCCCCTGTGGCCTCCTGGCTCCTGTGGACCATCTTGTATACTGTCCACCTTCTGCACCATGAACTCGAGTGTTGCATCAAAGTGTCTCTGCCACGTTGCACCATTTTCATCCTTCCTTTAGGTCACACACTCTTCTGCAACAACTTCAAGTATTGGATTTGGCCAAATGTGCCCCCCCCCCCTCTCTAAGAGGGGCAAATCTTGTTTACTATGTCATGCAGGCTACCTTTAAGTGGCGCCAGCCTCACATGAACCTGGGACCCTCACGGAGGCATACAGCCACACAACACCGTGTTTAGCTCTGGGCTGCACACAGCTATCATATAAATCAGCAGTGTGAAGTTTGCATGCTGCCTGCATAACCTTGAACCGGGCGCAGCTTAATTGCACGTGACGATCCTCTTGTCCATTTTTGGGGACAATTAAACATTTCGCCCTGTACACCTGACCTCCGGTAGTTATTTCTAAAGAAAATAAAAGCAGCCAAACAACGCAGATTTGATTTGTACCCTGTGTATGTTATATGACAAAGCTTTGGTTTACTTGATTATGCAAAAATCAATAACAAAATATTGCTTCTTGTATAATTCGAACCCTGTGAACAGGAATTTGTTTTGCAACTCATTTTACTTTACATTAGAGGGCTCATCAATCTTTATACAAATGAATTATTAGAATATTCTATGATAAGTTATATTTTAATTTAATATCCCAAGCCAGTTATGTATTCCATTCTTTTTTATTTTATTATATTTCCTTCTATTACTCCTTAAATTATACATCCTTATATTTCACACTTTTTTCCTAAAATGTTAGAACACTTAATATGAATAATAATACCAGCAAATTACCATTAATATTCAATGCCCAACATTTTGAAAAATGTAATGTTAATCTCTAGTTAAACAACTTTGCTTTGCATTTCTTCAGTCACTGTTATCGTGTCATATCTTTTTTTGGATCACAATAATACAGCAGCAGATTATTGTGGCTCTGATCTATATAGTTATGTAAATTGAATTGATTTTCTTGAAAATTCCAACATTTAACCGCTCAGTATTTTTATTTCAACATCGAATAGCTAAAGGAAGCTTCAAATGTAATCGCTTCGAATCTCCCTAATTTATTATGTGAATTACGTTTTCAGGATAGGCTGATTTGTATTCCAAATGTGTACACCCCTCACTTATCTGCAGTCATTTATTTGAGTCCTGGAAGTGGCCAATACTTTCTTGCCACTTGCCAAACCGTGTGGGGGAGGTTACTTCATTCTCACTTCGGCCACTGGGTGGCATTTCTTACTGTCTTTAATATAACTATATCTTTAAAAATCCCATTTTCTCTGTGCCTCAATTATGCAGGGCCAATCTACACAAATTTACAGACACTGGAAATTTTGAATGGAAGATTGCAAGTAAGCGCAGAATCAGTAGCGATGCAATTTTGGTTTAGACATTCCAGTATATTACTCTAGTTGAAGGTCGCTGGTTGGGGTGTCAAATGGTCTGTGTGCATTCGATTGCAGTAAATTACAAGATGGAATGACAGCCTTAAAAATGATCCTCCATGAAGCATTAACAGTTTGATGGGTGGAATGCTGATGCGACCGATCCGGGTATAAAACTTCCATCCTGATACTTGACTGTAACTCTTTGATTACTAAGTTTCCTTGGCTGCATTCCAATGAATAATGCAAATATTCTTCGGACTTCAAGATCCCCTTTATAAAACAAAGTGATAAGCAAAGGAAAAATAATAAATTGCGTGATTGGTGATTAATCCATGGCAGATTAATGTAGGCTTTAAGTCTAATGTATTTTAGATTAGTGCAGACCCCAGGCAAAACTCAATGCCTTCATTAATCCTGAAGTGCATTAATAATAAATAGCTCATTGGCTTGCGTGGAGCTTTAGTACCAAGGATACATAACAGCCTTAAACAAGTAGCAATGCCAGTATATTGTTGCGGGTATTCACCTTCCTTATTGGAGTTTGTTTCTTTTTATGATATGGCGAGATCTCAGAGTTGAGGAATGCTCCTGATAAAAGCTTAAGCTTCCACCAAAACGATCTGAGATTTCTCAGTCAAAATTTGTTCTTTTTCAACTTAAGTGTTTGCATTGAGCATTTTCCGTGCCAATGGGTAGCCTCAATTTTTTTGTATATTAAAGTTGCCATTCAATTTTATTCTTAAACTGGGACTACCGTCTTGACTTAAATAGTACACAAGGCACACATTCCATTAAACCGAGCCATAATAAAATGCAGGACAACTTCCCATTGGTCTCTGTGTATACACAGACAGGCTGAGTGATAGCATGATTTTTGAACATGTATTTTTTTTAACCCCTAGTATCTTTATTTAATTGTATCCCAATCTGATGGGGGGAAAAAAATCCCGGCAGCTCTTAGAGTCATGTGCAAATGAGTTTAGGCAAATTCAATTCACTTCTTAGTTGGAAGAAGTCTACAGTGCACAACTATCCAGAATTTAGCACCATTTTCCCTTGGAGATGACATGCGGATGAGCAGTATAAGAAATGATTGATATTAAAATATTAGGGGGTGTTTGGGGGATAATTCATTGTTCTCAGGTTTGGGTTGAGCCACATTGTTAGGTTAACATAAATGAAACTTTGCAAAATGCCTGCATCCATTTATAATATCTGATTTAACAAACTTTCCTGGTAATTTATTCCACACTTTTATACATTGGGGAGATGCAATTCCTTCTGACACTCCTGCACCCATTACCCTCACCATCCTGATGCTTATTTCTGGATTTTTAGCTCAATCCTCACCCACGCTGTTTGAATCCTGCACTAGCGAAGAATCCGCCAGGATCTGCTTTATTAGTTTACTTCATAAAGTCAAAATCTTCAGTCATTTGCCCTGAAATGTCCTGTGAGAAAAAAAGCTTGATTTCCTGGCCCTTTTTTTACAGCTAATTTCTGACATGTGGAACCATAGGGGTGAATTCTCCTTGCCCTCAAGCTCTGATCGCCAATCGCGATGGCCCAGAGAATCGGGAGTCAGCGGGAAAGTGGGTTCGCTGTCGGGGGCCATACCCGCTGCGACCCTTCCAGGCTGCGCTGCCGACCCTGATCGGATTCCCAGACAGAACGGGCAGGAACCCGATGCATTAAATATCATTAGCAGCTTGCAGTCCGAGTCAAATGGCCTTCGCTATTCACCCACCTCCCCAGCGGGATCTGCACCGGGCGGGATTTCATACAGATCCTCACAAGTGAGTGCCTGGCGTGTTGGACCCTGAGGGTCGAGGAAGCTCCACCAACCCCTCAGCAATGAGAGACATCCTCCACCCCACCCTCCCCTCCACACTGTGCAGGCATGAGGTTTATCTGACCCAACCCCCCCACTCAGGCCCTCTTCCCCCTCAGACCCCCGCTCAGCCTCCCTTCATGTCAAGCATCTTGGTAGTGCACTGCTCCTTGGCTCTGACACCCTGGCTTGGCACCTTAGGCCCCAAGGGGGCTTGAGGGGGACAGGTCCAGTGGCCATTTGCCCCTGTGCTGCTGCCAAGCTGCAAAAGACGGGTCCCTCAAGGGTCCTGAGGGCTTGGGCAAGGGCAAGGGTTTGACCTCACAACTATCCGCCGGGATGGGGGTGTTGTGGTTGGGTTACAACCCCTTCTAGCTCTGGCGGATCTGAAGATCGCCCCTGGCACAGTGATTCCAGACAGACCCTGTGATCAACATCTGCATTCTTGCCTGTCAGCTGTGAAAACCCTGACCAGGTCACTTTAACCTCCATGCGCAACACTGCACCCCCAGCCCCCCCCCCCCCACCCCCCCACCCGGTCCAGGCTACCTGGCAGGACTTTAAATCACTGCAGCACTACGATATTCTGCAGCAAAGACTTTCCTTTCATCCTGTCAGAAGCTGCAGGTGAGATCAGGCCCCTTTGAAGTCCTCTGACAGAGAGGAGATGTCAGCTTCACCTGGGGTGGGGGTGGGGGTGGAGAGGAGGGAGGAAGGGGTTCCAGTCTGCCCAGCTGTGCAGACTGGTCCAATGTATGCACACAGCTTTGATTTGAAGTTGCTGAGGCTTCCCAGCAATCAGAAATTGTTGAAACCCTGTCCATTGCATTTGAAGCCTTGGATCTGTAACAAGCTCAATGTGCAGTGCCTCGTAAAAGATTCAGCTGTCAGATCAAGGGATTTCTATCATTCTCCAGCCATCTGTGTTTATTTTGATTTTCCTTCACAGTTGACTGCATCTCAAGTACCCCATTGATCTGACCCCAATGTAGACAGTCTAATCCTGATTGACAGCCTGTGGTTTCACTTCCTCAGTGCACTGTTGGCACTACCAAGGTGCTTGGCCTGAAGGGAGGCTGAGTGGGGGGTCTGAGGAGGAAGGGGAGGCTGATTGGGGTTCTGAGGGGGAAGGGGAGGCTGAGTGGGGGTTCTGAGGGGGAAGGGAGGCTGAGTGGGTGGTATGAGGGGAAGGGAGGCTGAGTGAGGAGTCTGAGGAGGAAGGGGCTGATTAGAGCAAAGGGGGCTAATTGGGGGGACTGAGGGGGAAGGGGGCTGATTGGGGGGGTTTGAGCGGGGAGGGAAGCTGAGTGAGGGGTTTGGGGGGAGGGGAGCTAAGTGGGGGTCGGGAGGGGAGGGGGCTGATTAAGGGGAAGGGAGGCTGATTGGGGGGTTTGAGCAGGGAGAGAAGCTGAGTGACGGGTTTGGGGGAGGGGAGCTAAGTGAGGGTCTGGGGGGTAGGGGGCTGAGTGGGAGGGGGCAGTTGGATTGAATCACCCTCACACCTGCGTGGTGTGGAGGGGGTTACCCATTATTCGCAGGTGTCAGTGGGAGGGTTTGGTTGTGCTCCCCTGGCCAGTGGGAGGGTTTGGTTGTGCTCCCCTGGCCACCATTTCATTTTTTGGGGGAAGGGGCCGGTAAATGAGCGGAAAGAAAATGGCGGCCTGGTCTCTGAACAGTGGGGCTGGCCGGTGGGTTGCCCGATCTGAATAACAGAAGAATCCCAGCAGAAAGGCGCTGTGAACATCAATGGGAAATCCTCCAGGTTTCCCGCCAGTGTGGGCACTTAGTCCCAATTTAGGAGAGTCGTGGCCCATGTATTTTGTTTTCGAGTATAAGAACATTTGGTAATCAGAATTTCATTTAGTACTGTGGATTGGAACTTGCCAAAGTCTTTCTTGGCAACATAGGGCATCTTGGGTTTCTACTCCAACCATCTGCTCATGCAGCCTTGTTTCTTATTTGCCTTTTTCATTGGTTTGATTGATATGTTCATTTCTCGTACGTTTCATAGAGGTGTTCACTGTGCTGTTAGATTTGTTTTCTAATCAGCATGCTGAACAAACAAAGGAAGATGGTTGTGATTGTTGGAGGCCAAGCATCTAAGCCTCCCTTCCCCTCATACCACCCACTCAGCCTCCCTTCCCCCTCATTGTCACAGGAGCTCTTCAGGATTATCTCAATCATCTTTAGCTGCTTTATCCTTCCAACATCAGGTCAGAAATAATTACTAATAATCGTACAGTGTTTGGTAACATTCACAACTCCTCAGGTATTGAAACAGTTCATGTCCGTGTGCAGCAAGGATCTGGACAACATCAGGTTTGGGCTGTTAAGTGACATTTGTATCAGGCAATGAGGTCTAACCACCTCTGCTTAATGTTCAGCATCATTCTCGTTGTTCAACATTCTGGAGGTCAGCATTGACCGAAAGCTGAACTGGACCAGCCATATAGTACAAGAGCAGATCAGAGGCTGGGAAATCTATAACTCTCTTCCTGACTCTCCAAATCTTCCACAGTCTACAAGTCAGGAGTGTGATCGAATAATCTCCACTTTCCTGGATGAGTGCATTCTCCAGCAACATTCAAGAAACTTGGCACCAAAGCAGCTTTCTTGCTTGGCACCTCACCCGCCATGTTAAGCAGTTACCCCGTCTACCACAGCTGCACAGTGGCAGCAATGTGCCAGTGGCAGCAACTCTGAGAGATGCACTGCAGCTTCTCCCGTAACACCTTCAAACTCCCAACCTCTACCACCCGTAAGAGCAGCAGGGACATGGGAACACTGTCACCTGCAGGTTCCCTTACAAGTCACAGGCCATCCCGACAAGGAAATCTCTGTTTCTTCAATACTGCTCAATCAGGATCCTTGAAGTCCTTATCTGACAACACCGGGCATACCGACACAGACCATCCTGACTCAGGAGGGTGATTCACCGTCAAGAACAATCAGGAATGGGCAATAAATGCTGGCTTTGCCAGAGATGCTTTCACAACATAGGAACAAATTAATTGTATTTAACTCCCTTTAAATCCCTTGCTTGTTATTGTCATGCTGTCTATCATGCTAATTACTTTACACTTAGCCACTGAAATTGAATCTGCTGTTTATTGGCTTAGTTACCTAATGGTCTAAATCTTTTTGAATCTGGTTGTACTGTTCTTCATTATTTGTCTTGCCTTCCATTTAGTATCATATGCAAATCTGGAGTGTTTACTGTACACTTGATCAACTCATTACAATTTGCAGGTATCCATAGAGTGTTGATATTTACAGAAAGTGTTACGCTAATAGTGTTATTTCTTTTCAATTGACCTGGAACATCGACAACTAGTTTCTTTTTAATTCTGTTCCTCATTTATATATTTTTTTGAGAATCAGGTGCCATAGTCAGTCCCTGCCAATGTTGCTCTGCAACTGCTGATTGGAACGTGTAAAGAGCAAAATTTGCATTTATATAGCGCCTTTCAGGATGTCACAAAGTGCTTTACAGCCAATGTTGAAGTCACTTTCACAACATGAGAGCAAACCAGAATAACGTTGCCATTGATGTTTTTACTTTATTAGAAATGTTACTCGACTGAACCTGAAAACTAACGTTTTTTTAAAATCCGAAACCTTTGCAGCTTCAGTCACCAGTTTACACCTAATTATTGGCTGAAAGAGGGCATTATTACGCCCTGAGAATGGTGGGTTCTGACCCTGCTGAAAGTCCTTCTGCCCAGGGAAAACTGGCTAGAATGTCCTCCAAATCAGACAGTATTCCTTTTAGTCTGAAAATTAGGGTCCTATGACGAACATAGGATCCCCCAATTGACATTTCAGAAGGGTACAGCGTGAAGAACGAGGAGTCCAGCTGTTGTGTTATAAATTGTTTTTTTGAGGCCAGGAAGAAATCCATCGAAGGAAGTAGTGTCGCATTGACCCTGCACCATGCGGTCATGGACTGGAGCCAATGGGGATCTCTGGGCCTCTTTTTCTGTCTACAGCCCACCCACCCTATGCAGAGAGGAACGGTGGCACAGTGGTTAGCACTGCTGCCTCACAGCACCAGGGACACGGGTTCAATTCCGGCCTCGGGTCACTGTCTTTGTGTTGTTTGCACGTTCTCCCCGTGTCTGCGTGGGTTTCCTCCGGGTGCTCTAGTTTCCTCCCACATGTCAAAGATATGCAGGTTAGGTTGATTGGCCATGCTAAATTGTCCCTCTGTGTTGGGGGATTAGCAGGGTAAATGCGTGAGGTTATGGGGATAGGGCCTGTGTGGGACTGTTGTCGGTGCGGCTTCGATGGGCTGAATGGCCTCCTTCTGCACTGTCAGGATTCTAAGTGCATACAGACATTTTGGGCGGCGCGGTGGCGCAGTGGTTAGCACTGCTGCCTCACAGCACCAGGGACCCAGGTTCAGTTCCGGCCTCGGGTCACTGTCTGTGTGGAGTTTGCACTTTCTTCCCGTGCCTGCGTGGGTTTCCTCCGGGTGCTCCGGTTTCCTCCTACACTCCAAAGATGTGCGGGTTAGGTTGATTGGTCATGCTAAATTGACCCTAATGTCAGGGGGATTAGCAGGGTAGATGAGGGTTATGGGAATGGGGCTTGGGTGGGATTGTAGTTGGTAGAGACTTGATGGGCCGAATGGCCTCCTTCTGCACTGTAGGGATTCTATGAAATGGAACCTGCCCTCCAAAATGGGAGCATCAGATGGGGGGGTTAGCCCATTCTACTGGCCAGATCCTGAAAAATACTCGCAGTCAAAATCTGTTCCCTTGTTTCTTCTGAGGTTTGACACCTATAATCGAGCAATTTGCTTTTTATTACGAAGGTGAAACGATGGGCAGGAAAAGTCCCTCTGGTCCCTCCAAATAGTCCCGGCTAATTGCGATGCGGTGTGCATCACAATGTATAAACTCTGCACCCCACCCAAAACAATGTGTGTCTCGGGGAAGCAATGAATGTGCAAAGCAAATGCAAGTCCCTCTCTACATACAGAGCAACAAAAATAAAGACTGGTCTGGTGCATATAAATCTTTATTTGCCTAAATTTCATATTGCATTGTTTATAACAAACGTGAACACGATTTACCTTCGTGAGAATCATGTATGGCAGGATGATTACTGAATTCCTGGGGATTGGAGGAGGTTTTAGTCCTTGGAATTTTGAGTGCAAATCTAGATTACGAATAGTGATATATAGTGGGATGATTGGCTCGAACGTTTGTATTAAATTTCCTGTTAACCTTCTCTGGTTTATAGACAGCAATCTCAGCTTCCCTAAGTCTTTTCACATCACTGAAGTCCCTCATCCTTCATCTTCACTGCAGCCTCTGCAAGGCCTTGACATCCGATCTAAAGTGTTGCACCCAGAATTGGACATGATACTCCAGCTGAGACCTAACCAGCGATTTATAAAGGTTTGCTATGATATCCTTGCTTTTGTACTTTCTGCCTTCATAATAAAGCCAAGGATCCCACAGATTTTAAAACTGCACTGTAAATTTGACAGTGGAGAATTGGTGAATACATTAGTCTAACTTTTGTTTGTTCATACCATTAAGATCACAGTGAATGTCAGGCCAGTTTTGCACCATTTAAAAATCTCCCATGGATTGGAAAGCATTCATTGTGTTCTCACAGTAAGAAGTCTCACAACACCAAGTTAAAGTCCAACAGGTTTATTTGGTAGCACGAGTTTTCGGAGCATTGCCCCTTCATCAGGTGAGTGAAGAGTTCAGTTCACAAACAGGGCATATATAGACACAAACTCAATTACAAGATAATGGTTGGAATGCGAGTCTTAACAGGTTATCAAGTCTTTACAGATGCAGACAATGTGAGTGGAGAGAGGGTTAAGCACAGGTTAAAGAGATGTGAATTGTCTCCAGCCGGGATAGTTAGTGAGATTTTGCAAACCCAGGCAAGTCGTGGGGGTTACAGATAGTGTGACATGAACCCAAGATCCCAGTTGAGGCCGTCCTCATGTGTGTGGAACTTGCTATCACATTCTGCTCAGTGATTCTGCATTGTCGTGTGTTGTCAAGGCCGCCTTGGAGAACGCTTTCCCGAAGATCAGAGGCTAAATGCCCGTGACTGCTGAAGTGTTCCCCGACAGGGAGGGAACACTCCTGCCTGGTGATTGTTGAGCGGTGTTCATTCATCCATTGTCGTAGCGTCTGTATGGTTTCCCCAATGTACCATGCCTCGGGACATCCTTTCCTGCAGCGTATCAGGTAGATAACATTGGCCGAGTCGCAAGAGTATGTACTGTGAACCTGGTGGATGGTGTTCTTACGTGAGATGATGGCACCTGTGTCGATGATCCGGCACGTCTTGCGGAGGTAGCTGTGGCAGGGTTGTGTGGTGTCGTGGTCACTGTTCTCCTGAAGGCTGGGTAGTTTGCTGCGGACAATGGTCTGTTTGAGGTTGCGCGGTTGTTTGAAGGCAATTAGTGGAGGTGTGGGGTTAGCCTTGGCGAGATGTTTGTCTTCATCGATGACATGCTGAGGGCTCCGGAGAAGATGTCGTAACTTCTCCGCTCCAGGGAAGTCCTGGACAACGAAGGGTACTCTGTCCACCATATCCTGTGTTTGTCTTCTGAGGAGGTCTGTGCGGCTTTTCACTGTGGCACGTCGGAACTGCCAATCGATGAGTCGAGCGCCATATCCTGTTCTTACGAGAGAATCCTTCAGCATCTGTAGGTGTCTGTTGCGATCCTCCTCATCTGAGCAGATCCTGTGTTTACGGAGTGCTTGTCCGCAGGGGATGGCTTCTTTAACATGTTTAGGGTGGAAGCTGAAGAAGTGAAGCATCGTGAGGTTATCCGTGGGCTTGCGGTACAGTGAAGTGCTGAGGTGACCGTCCTTGATGGAGATGCGTGTGTCGAAGAATGCAACCGATTCCGGAGAGTAGTCCATGGTGAGTCTGCTGGTGGGATGGAACTTGTTGATGGCATCATGTAGTTGTTTCAGTGATTGTTCGCCATGAGTCCAAAGGAAGAAAATGTCATTGATGTATCTAGTGTATAGCGTCGGTTGAAGGTCCTGTGCGGTGAAGAGGTCTTGTTCGAATCTGTGCATGAAGATGTTGGCATATTGAGATGCGAATTTGGTCCCCATGGCTGTTCCATGTGTTTGGATGAAGAACTGGTTGTTGAAGGTGAAGACATTGTGATCCAGGATGAAGCGAATGAGTTGTAGAATTGCATCTGGATATTGGCAGTTGTCGGCGTTGAGCACTGAGGCAGTTGCAGCAATGCCGTTGTTGTGGGGGATGCTGGTGTAGACAAGACATCCATTGTGTCTCATTGTGTTCATACTTAGCATTCTCTCTCCCAGTGAAAAAGTTCAAATTTTCCAGTTTTTTTCCTCATTATTATCTCTGGAAAAGTTCTAATGAATATTCATTCCACTGAGATAGACATTTTTAATCAGTCAGGGAATCAAAGGTTAAGGGGACAAGGGGGGAAAGTGGAGTTGAGGATCATCATATCAGATCTGCCATGATCTCACTGAATGCTGGATTGGACTTGACAGGCCGAATGGCCTACTTCTGTTCTTACATCTTATGGTCCTCTTTCCATGGTTTTAGGTTATTTTGTATAATGGAGTGTTCAGAACTCCAAACAATATTCCGAGAGGGGTCTAACACCTTGTACCTTGTATTTGCTTGTTTTTATATTTTGTATATCTGGAAATAAAACTCAGTATCTCATTTATCTTTTATAGATTTATCTATCTGTACCTCTGCTTTTAAATATTTGTATTTCTCCAATCTTAAATAGATCTATTACACCATTGTGTTAAGAGTTATACCATTTAGGGTATACCTATTTTCCAAAACATATTACATAACATTATTAACCTGCATAAACCATCCATCTGTCTACTGTTTAAACTGTCCCTGGCCTTCTGCAAGTATCAACAAAGTATATGTTGAGAATTATGGAGTTATGAGCTTGGCTGTTAGAAATGAATATTAGACTTTCATTTCGAACTTAATAATTAAATCTCCTTTAATATAATTTTAAATTTTATCAGATGTTTGTGCATTGCTTTGCATTTGCCTTTTGGCTGATCACTTTGTCTCCAATATATGTCTGTTCTCAAAGTTCACACACTTTAATGTTTTTAGTGTCTTTGGCTATGGAAAATATTACAGTCATCCATAAATCCACTGCCACCTTCAGAATTCAAGTGGGAAATTTTAACCTGGAGGAGTGCCTGAGTTTGGATAGAGTTAGAGAGTTAAATCTGGCAAAGATTCGAGTGTATTGGAAAGCTGGCTCCAACTCACCGCCCTCAAACCTTTAACTTCAGCACGTTAGGCTGGTTGCCCATTGCCTTGGGAGAAGTAGGTTGCCTGTTAACAACATTTGCTGAACTGGGGCAATATTTCAACACAGTTTTAAGTTTTAACTTTAATTTTGCAGCCTTGGATTTCCCGGACTCTCTGTGATTTGTCAGTGGAAGCAAGGCGAGAAACTCGGTCTCGCTCGTCCAAAAACTGTAAAATCCCGACCGAGGTCATTGGACCTTTTCATGGTTCGCCCCTCGCCCACTCTGATTCCCGTGGCGGGCGGGACAGTAAAATTTCGGTGTGTCCCGAGGGGGCTGGTTAAAACTCCTGGAGATACTGCAACAAATAACTCTGTATACACAGCTGATTTCTTACATTCTGCTGGGAAAGGATTTTGTTCACTGTACTATTACTGCGAGGTTTCAGGACTCAGGGCAGGATGGATAGCACCTTGTTCGCTTGAGATTGGACCTTGGCTGGGGAGCAATATGCCCAGCAGCAGCAACCTGCTGTTGAGAGACCTTCAGCTGAGTAACAAGGTGGGAAGCAATGCTGGGAACAGCTTGGGGGCACAGGGGGATGATGGCCTAGTGGTATTATCGCTAGACAATTAATCCAGAAACTCAGCTAATGTTCTGGGGACCCGGGTTCGAATCCCAGTACAGCAGATGGTGGAATTTGAATTCAATAAAAAAAATCTGGAATTAAGAATCTACTGATGACTATGAAACCAATGTCGATTGTCGGAAAACCCATCTTGTTCACTAATGTCCTTTAGGGAAGGAAATCTGCTGTCCTTACCTGGTGTGGCCTACATGAGACTCCAGTTCCACAGCAATGTGGTTGACTCTCAACTGCCCTCCAAGGGCAACTAGGGATGGGTAATAAATGCTGGCCAGCCAGCGATGCCCATGTCCTACGAATGAATAAAACAGCAGGACTGACAATTATGTGAATTTCGCCCATGATGATGGCAGTCAGAATGAGCGATCGCTTGGGTTTGCGCCTCTGGTTTCCTGTGGGCATAGGGGCACCACCAACTACACACACACACACACTATTCACAAACTGCAAGAGCTTTCCAGTCTATCGTTGTGTATGGCGGGTTATCACAGGGAGACACTTGACCAGGTAATTGTAAGATTCCTGGGGAGTTTCATAATACTTTCATCCTGTCGCAGTCAAATTTTCCCAATCACTTTGGAGCTGAAAGGGTGGCTGCTAGGAGATAAACTTGTCCGATGACACCTGAGCTACTGCCAAACCTGACCAATGAGTGCTACAGTGAAAGCCACATGACTACAGTTCTGATCCCAGCTGATGTTACTACTAGGCAAATAGATCCCAGGGTGCAACCTGGCTTGATTGATCCTAACTTTTATTTTTTATTTAGAAACGTGAAGAGCAGCTACTGAACAGAATCACAGGAATCTGCTGATGAGCTTTCAACAAAAGTATAAAATATTTATTCAACACTACCCCTTTATTCCAACGATACCTTTTACAGATAAATGCAGATTCATGAGGATAACATGAGTTACAAAGCCTATTTTATACTCTGTCCTTGTAAACCAATAGGCATTCTTGCGGTTGGAT
This sequence comes from Mustelus asterias, assembly GCF_964213995.1. Classification (NCBI taxonomy): domain Eukaryota; kingdom Metazoa; phylum Chordata; class Chondrichthyes; order Carcharhiniformes; family Triakidae; genus Mustelus; species Mustelus asterias. The sequence continues at coordinate 41,330,932 of NC_135823.1, forward strand.
ACATCACACTCTGAAACCAATTGATAGATGATACCCAACCAAAGCAGCTTCTATGAATTTCAAATTAACTTATCCCCCACCCGTCCCCCACCCCGCACACACTATCACACTGTTAGCCAACTGATCTCACTGAACGCCTTTCGCACAAGTGTTTCCAACGTCCACTATTGAAGAATTCACCTTGGAATTTTTTCCCAAACTATGCTTTCACTTGGATGTCTTCAACAAGGATCCATACTCAGGGTTTCAACCTTTCCTTCTGATGTTACTCTCCCCAGATTGCCACGTGCATTCACCTTCTATGTACTCTCTGGGATACTCAGACAGCTCAATACCAATAGAACACTCCTATTTCACAGGCTCATAGTAAAGAGTCACCAACCTTTGGCTATCTCCTCTGATCTTCTAGTTTCTCATGAGCCCACTTTGTCTTGATTCTGCTTCCTGCAGCTTTCACTCGTCCTTCAGAGTCTTTTCCTCTGCTCCCGACCTTAACTTCACTGGACAGGTCTTTGTTCAGATTCCTGCTCTTGTTCCTTAACAAACCCACAGAGTTGCAGGCATCTCTCTAAAGTGAAACAAACACCCAGCTTCCCCTTTCTTAACATACAAAAAATATAAATTAAACTTAAACAAACTTATATTTGTATTGGGGGTGTTAAGAATAAGCTATAACTTATTCCTAAAGATATGTAGAAGGATTGATAGTATTGAGGAAGCAGGGGGGCTGCAGAAGAACGTGGACAGGTTAGGAGAGTGGGCAAAGAAGTGGCAGATGGAATACAATGCGGAAAAGTGTGAGGTTTATGCACTTTGGAAGGAGGAATGGAGGCATAGACTATTTTCCAAATGGGAAAATGCTTAGGAAATCAGAAACACAAAGGGACTTGGAAGTCATTGTTCAAGATTCTCTTGAGGTTAACATGCAGGTTCAGTCGGCAGTTAGGAAGGAAAATGCAATGTTAGCATTCATGTTGAGCGGGCGAGAATACAAGAGTAGGGATGTACTTCTGAGGCTGTATAAGGCTCTGGTCAGACCCCATTTGGAGTATTGTGAGCAGTTGTGGGTCCCATATCTAAGGAAAGATGTGCTGGCCTTGGAAAGGGTCCAGAGGAGGTTCACAAGAATGATCCCTGGAATGAAGAGCTTGTCGTATGAGGAACGGTTGAGGACTCTGGGTCTGTACTCGTTGGAGTTTAGAAAGATGAGGGGGGATCTTATTGAAACTTACAGGATACTGCGAGGCCTAGATAGAGTGGACGTGGAGAGGATGTTTCCACTAGTAGGAAAAACTAGAAGCAGAGGGCACAACCTCAGGCTAAAGGGACGCTCCTTTAAAACAGGGATGAGGAGGAATTTCTTCAGCCAGAGAGTGGTGAATCTGTGAAACTCTTTGTTGCAGAAGGCTGTGGAAGCCAGGTCATTGAGTGTCTTTAAGACAGAGATAGATAGGTTCTTGATTAATAAGGGGATCAGGGGGATATGGGGAAAAGGCAGGAGAATGGGGATGAGAAAAAACTAAATGGGCCAAGTGGCCTAATTCTGCTCCTATGTCTTATGGTCTAACACCCACAATACAAATATAACTTAATTAAAACTATCTCTATTGTCTAACACTACTAAATATGCAATTGGGCAGGTCATCAGCACTCTATAGCTGATGGCGAGTCGGTGGTGTAATGGTAATATCATTGGATTAGTAATCCAGGGGCTCTGGAGGCATGGGTTCAAACTCCATCAGGGCAGCTGTTGGAATTTAAATTAATAAAAGGAACCTGGAATTGAAATACAGGTCCCAGTAATGCTGACCTTGAAACTATAATTGATTGCTGTGAAAACCCATCTTGTTCCCTGATGTGCTTTAGGGAAGGAAATCTGCCAATATTACTTGGGCTGGCCTATATGTGATTGACTCTTCACTGCCCTCTGAAACGGCCTAGAAAGCTATTCAGTTCTGGGGCAGCAAGTGCTGCCCACATCACATGAAAGAATAATGTTGGAAATCTTCAAGAACTATATCTTCTGTTAAAATTTGGAAGGACATTGCAGTATTTGGACACTTGGGAATGGACTTGGATTTTTAAAAACATTTCATCCTGGATTGTGGGTAAGCTCGCTTCTTCCAAGAAATCACATGCCTTTAGCTAAATGACCAGCACTTGAGGAGAGCTATTTGCTTATTTGAACTGTAATTACTTTAATGGCAAGAAAAAAAATGTTTTAAAAGCAAAGGCCCTAGATATGTTTTTGGAAATCACCTGACGAGAATGAGTTTTATGTTTTGAACTCGGTTTATTGGCAACTGAGTTCAAAAAGGACAAGAAAGGGAATGCTGCTCACCTCAGGTTTTCCTTGCCTTGCCTGTACTGCGTGGTTTTCAGTATCCAGCTCAGAATCCTCATCTCAGTGCAACTCATCTGCATTTGGAAAGCCGAGAACCTGAGATGAGATGGAGATCGCAAGGATTGATCTGGCTCAATTCTCCTCTACAGCAAAGCTCCATTGTGAGAACCCCCAGACGTCTACTGGGACTAACAATCCATCTTCACATGGGGGAGAACAAGATCGACAGCAGTGAAACATTACTAGCTTTATCATTTTCAGAAAGTATTTTTTAACTGCAAACCTCTGCAGAGACCCCCTATTTATTTGTCCTGTGTTTGTGTGCGTTTGTCTGTGTGCACACTGGGGTATTTTGAAAGGGATAGATAGTTATACTTCCGGATTACAAATTGTGTGCTAACCAATTATTGCAGCTTGTTTTAAAAATTAAGTTTTGTTTTATAATAAATCAATCACTCTTGAGTTTATTGGAAGAAGCCTAGCTAAGTCTCTTAGATTCTGGGTCGAACAATATTGAAAGTAGACAATTGGCCATTTTGGTGTGACCCGTGGAGTAACGGGGCTGGATAAACTGTGCATCCCCGTCATAACAGTTAATAACAAGGAAGGGACCTTGACAGATCTGGAGATGCCCTTCATTCTGTGCCAGCCAGAACAGTCATGTTGCGTTGTGCTGTGCTGTGCATAACATTGCACAGCAGTGAGGGTTGGACCTGCAGGAGGAAAAAGGTCCAGACTGCAGATCACCAGCAGATGGTTCCGAGAGGGAGGAAGAAAATCAGGAGGTGATGAAAAAGATGCAGTGTCAGCTCCTCACATTGCTGCCAGGATTCTAGGAATGTCCTTATTAATGCAAGGCTCATTTAAGGTTGCACCAACGGATCGATGTCAGAAATATATGCAGCAACTAAACTTGTTGCTGACAACAGCCCCATCCCCTGACCGCTCCCCCCCCGCCCCCCCACCCCGCCACCTCCCCTAGCACACTTCCGACCCACCCATGCAACCAACAACACTAAAGCACAAAACATATCTGAAATTAAAAGTCTACCGATGACCATGAAACCATTGTCGATTGCCGGAAAAACCCATCCGGTTCACTAATGACCTTTAGGGAAGGAAATCTGCCGTCCTTACCTGGCCTGGTCTACATGTGACTCCCGAGCCACAGCAATGTGGTTGACTCTCAACTGCCCTTGGGCAACTAGGGATGGGTAATAAATGCTCGTCCAGCCAGCGATGCCCATGTCCTGCGAATGAATGAAAAAATAGTCCTGCAAGAAGCCAACTGCCTCCTTGCTCAGGCTCCCACCGGTCCCAATCATCTTGAGTGAGTTGAAAAGTGACTTGTCACCCGGTAAGATAGAAATGGACAGGACATGGATGTGATGCAAACTGATGAAATGTATTTGGTTTTTACTGAAGATCAGAAACTTCACATCAAAACATTCTCTCATAAATTTATGTGCATAACTTTGTGCAACTACACAGCTGCATTTCTCCCTGTGGCTTCAGCGGAGATGGAGGCAGCTTTCTCTGTACTTGAAATGCGATTGCTGTATTAGCCATGGGGTTATTCATGATATGAACAACAATGAGTATGATGGATCCAGCTGAAGTTCAGATATCCAGTCAATTGCTCTCTGCCACGCCCCAGTTTTATTCTAAACCAGACTATACTTTTGACCCTTAGACTTCTCAGAGCTTGAAGAAAACTCCTATTTCCTTGGCCTAATTAGTTTTGCTTGTTTTAAAATGACTGGTGTTTCTGTTATAATTGCTTCATTATGCTACTATATATATCACACAAATACACCACCCAAGAATAGCTTTATCATTGTTAAAAAAAAGCTTATACCATGCCAATCTTTGATAGAAAAATTTAATTCAAATCTCAAAATGCTTGCCACTGATGGGAAAACTCCCAGCAATCCAACAACTTCTACTCTAATAAACTCATCCAGGGTCCGTGATGTGTTAAAAACACAAAATGAGAGAATGAAAATATTACACGTGCCTGGATATCATGCACTTACAACGCTGCCCTTGAAAGCCCAAGATCATTTTAAATAGTGCTTTATGCAGGGCAGGATATTACAAAGTCATTCATAGTCATTATCCCATAAGATGTTCAAAACCGATGATGTAGATGCCATCAGAAATGAATCCACGTGTAAAATAGGTGCTACTGGGTAATGTTCTAAGTGGCATCAATGTATCAAACTAATGGAACAAGACTAAAATCACGTTTCTAATGTTCTTCAGCTTCATCGCTGGATGGATAACTTACTTCATCAGTTAAGGCAGACCTTGTAGCTGCCTTGGCTGAGAATTTCCTTGTGCCATAAATGTCAGCTTTTGTAATACTCCAATTTATCGACCATCTCAAAGCTCTCAACTTTTCAACAAGTGCAGCTGGAGATAGGCTGATAAATTCGGCCACATAACACCTGATTTACAAGCGCTAACCAACCTGTTGTAGGCCGACAGGAAACGGGAAGTGTATATTCATTTTCAGCTGGTAATGTATCATCCGCCATATTGGGAAAGGATATTGGTGACAGGGACGCAAAACAGATGTAACGAAATTCAAGACTAATTTATGCAAATCAGGACCCTGCACTTCTAGCTTTTATGACAGATGTTCAATTGCCCCAGTGTGTAAATTGCTAGATGCTGAATCCAGACAAACGGCAAGTTGGCAGGAAGGCCCCTCTTAGCAACGCAATTTAAAGGGGTCATGTGATACAGGTTATTATTGGTTTATCGTTATAATTTGCTCTTTTACTTCTGAACAGATTTTCCATGCTGTGTCACACTGGGAAGTTCACTTTGTCAACACAGAGAGAGATGTCTTACACTGTCAGTGTTCTAGTCTGGCCCCAGATGTGGGTGGTCTAAAAGGGCTGCATTTGGGGCTGGAGGATGAGGGGCAGCAGCAAGGAAGATACTAACGAGCAAGAGAAGGTACTAAAAGAAGGAGCAGGAGGAGTGCACTGTCATTTCCACAGAAGATCTTCAGGGTGTATATCCCCCACATTAATGTATCCCTGAATAATAAATGAGGTGCTTTGCTTCACCAATGAGGCAATCACTGAGGTATGGTCACCTTTTGTAGTCACAACTCCAGCCTCACAGTAAGGCACAGATAGCGCTGACTGTGGCTGCCAAGGTCACTGCTGCTCCTACCTTTTATGCCACCAGGTGATTTAAGGCTATGATAGGTAACATCAGCAACATCTCACAGTTTGGGGGAGACTGATGAATTCAGGAGGTTGGCACCACTGTCTAAACAACTGGATAGCCATGATGTGGAGATGCCGGCGTTGGACTGGGGTGACTCACCTGATGAAGGAGCAGCGCTCCGCAAGCTCCTGCCACCAAAATAAACCTGTTGGACTTTAACCTGGTATTGTGAGACTTCTTACTGTAAACAAGGAGAAACACCTACATCTCCTTCCAGATGGATAGAGAGAAGCAGGATGAAAAAGGTATTAGATTTCACAAACCTGTCAGTCTTCCCAGGATACAGGGTGTCATTGCAACCATTCACAATGTCTTGCATGTTTTCTCTCACACCTTAAGTCAACTGAAAATTCACCATCTCAATATACCGCTGGTTTGCAAACACAGGCAATGCATCATGCAAATCTATGCCTGCTATCATAGAATCCCTACGGTCTAAAAGGAGGCCATTCGGCCCATCGAGTCTGCACGACTGCAATCCCACCCAGGCCCTATTCCTGTAACCCCACATATTTACCCTGCTAGCCCCCCTGACACGAGGGTCAATTTACCATGGCCAATCAACCTAACCAAACACATCTTTGGAGTTTGGGAGGAAATCGGAGCACCCGGAGGAAACCCACGTAGACATGGGGAGAACGTACAAACTCCACACAGACGGTGACCCAAGCCAGGAATCGAACCCAGGTCCCTGGCACTGTGAGGCAGCAGTGCTAACCACTGTGCCACCATGATTCTATGATTCAATTCAGATAGCAGGACTGCCTCATTCCACAACTCATGCGACTTCCAATGCACTGTGAGGCAGCAGTGCTAACCACTATGCCACCGTGCTCCCCCCGCTATCCTGGTTGCAACAATGATACCTTTATTCTGTGTCAGTTATCTGTGTGATCTTTATTCCAATGTGACCAACAAGTTAAAGGCTGGCTATGGGGTGACAAGGGCTTTCTCTCCAGTCATGGCTCATGACTCCTATCAGGATCTCCACGCACAGCCACAGAGCACACGTACCAAGAGAGCCACATGAAACATTATCAAGCAAAATGTCCATAGTAATGACTCCACTGCCTGGAATGTTCCAGATGAGGTTCACAATACGGCACTGAGCTGCACAACTTCACCGTCATGAGGAATGGACCTTTAACACCACCTGTGCAGTAACAAATTTAGGAGGAGGAGGAAGAGGAAAGGCAATGACTAACAAAGCCCCAATGCCATCATCACTACCATGGGGCAGCATCTTCATCGCAGTTAGGTCTCTGCTGGGGAACAGAGTAGTTGAGTGATATTATGCCCAGCAAAACCTCTTTGAACGGTGCTCCTGAAAGCCACAATGGCAACATCTGAGCTTTCATGGCACTAGTTAGTGCTGCCATGGAAGTTGTCGGAGCTAGCATAACATTGTGAGTGTAGATGGACTTCCTCACATTGGACGCTACGGTCTCCATTCATTGAGACAAGTTGGAGCTGGATTCTTCTATGCTATATGGCATTGTGCAAAATGGGAGGGACAAGGGTTAACTTGTGGTTTGAGGAAGAGAAGAGGGAAGTACGAGGATATTGAAAGTTTTGGCACCTTGCTGTACAGAGTGAAATGAGAACATAAGAACATAAGAACTAGAAGGAGGAGTGGCCATCTGGCCCCTCGAGCCTGCTCCACCATTCAATAAGATCATGGCTGATCGTTTTGTGGACTCAGCTCCATTTACCTGCCCGCTCACCATTACCCTTAATTCCTTTACTGTTCAAAAATTTATCTAAACCTTGCCTTAAAAACATTCAGTGAGGTAGCCTCAACTGCTTCACTGGTCAGGGAAGTCCACAGATACACAACCCTTTGTGTGAAGAAGTTCCTCCTCAACTCAGTCCTAAATCTGCTTCCCCTTATTTTGAGGCTATGCCCCCTAGTTCTAGTTTCACCTGCCGGTGGAAACAACTTCCCTGCTTCTATCTTATCTATTCCCTTCATAATCTTATATGTTTCTATAAGAGCTCCCCTCATTCTTCTGAATTCCAATGAGTATAGCCCCAGTCTCCTCAGTCTCTCCTCATAAGCCAACCCTCTCAACTCTGGAATCAACCTAGTGAATCTCCTCTGCACCCCCTCCAATGCCAGTATATCCTTTCTCAAGTAAGGAAACCAAAACTGTACACAGTACTCCAGGTGTGGCCTCACCAGCACCTTATACAGCTACAACATAATCTCGCTGTTTTTAAACTCCATCCCTCTAGCAATGAAGGACAAAATTCCATTTGTCTTCTTAATTACCTGCTGCACCTGCAAACCAACTCCTTGTGATTCTTGCACAAGGACACCCAGGTCCCCCTGCACAGCAGCATGCTGCAATTTTTTAACCATTTAAATAATAGTCCATTTTGCTGCTTTTCCTACCAAAATGGATGACCTCACATTTACCAACATTGTACTCCAACTGCCAGACCCTCGCCCACTCATTTAGATTATCTATATCCCTTTGCAGACATTCAGCTCCTCTGCACACTTTGCTCTGCCACTCATCTTAGTGTCATCTGCGAATTTTGACACACTACACTTGGTCCCCAACTCCAAATCATCTATGTAAATCGTAAACAATTGCGGTCCCAACACTGATCCCTGAGACACACCACTAGTCACTGATCACCAATCAGCCCATTTACCCCCACTCTTTGCTTTCTGTTGGTTAACCAATCCTCTATCCATGCTAATACATTATCCGTAACACCGTGCACCTTTATCTTATGCACCAGTGTTTGGTGCAGCACCTTGTCAAATGCCTTCTGGAAATCCAGATACACCACATCCACAGGTTCGCCATTGTCCACTGCACATGTAAGGTTCTCAAAGAATTCCACCAAATTAGTCAAACATGACCTTCCCTTCATGACCCCATGCTGTGTCTTACCAATGGGACAATTTATATCCATATCATATTTATATGAGAGAGAAGATGGAACAGGATATATAGTATTAGTTATGAAGAAACTCAGTATAATGTTTTCTCCAGTATTGTCAGTTGTCATTGACTACATTCTCTCCTTCTCATGATGAGCAGTACACTCTTCAAGTGGAGAGGAGCGCAGAGGTGCTTTCCCTCCTATCACTTGGTAGTTTTGTATTGCATTTTCCTTCAGGGGAGAAGAAAGTGAGATCCTTGTGTGGTGCTTGAAGAATGTTTGCACCATCTTAATGGTCAGTGTGAGATATGAGTTACATAATCATGGAATCTCTACAGTGCAAAAGGAGGCCATTCGGCCCATCGAATCTGCACCGACCACAATCCCACCCAGGCCCTATCCCCATAACCCCATGCATTTACCCTAGCTAGTCCCCCTGACACTAAGGGGTGATTTAGCAAGGCCAATCCACCTAACCCGCACATCTTTGGACTGTGGGAGGAACTGGAGCACCCGGAGGAAACCCACACAGACACAGGGAGAATGTGTAAACTCCGCACAGACAATGACCCAAGCTGGGAATCGAACCCGGGTCCCTGGCGCTGTGAGACAGCAGTGCTAATCACTGTGCCACCGTGGGTGAGAGTTGTAATAATAGTGAGTCTGTGAGAATTTGGAGAAAGAAATGGGTTGAGGTGTGCTGCATTGATTCTTGGATAGTGAAGGGTAGTTGGGGAGTGAAGGGCAGTTGGGAAGTGAAGGGTAGTTGGGGAGTGAAGGGCAATTGGGAAGTGAAGGGCAGTTGGGAAGTGAAGGGCAGTTGGGGAGTGAAGGGCAATTGGGAAGTGAAGGGCAGTTGGGAAGTGAAGGGCAATTGGGGAGATCAGTTTAATCATTGTTGTAATTAGTGGTGCAACTGTGAGTAGAAAGTAAGAAAACATTCTTCTGATCTTAACAACTCTGCTTAGATCATTACATTTCTTACAGCAATGCAACCATGTGGTGGTTTTGATTTGATTTGATTTATTATTGTCACATGTATTGGGATACAGTGAAAAGTATTGTTTCTTGCGTGCATTACAGACAAAGCATACTGTTCATAGAGTACATAGGGGAGAAGAAAAGGAAAGGGTGCAGAATATAATGTCACAGTCATAGCTAGGGTGTAGAGAAAGATCAGTTTAATATAAGGTAGGTCCATTCAAACGTCTGATGGCAGCAGGGAAGAAACTGTTCTCGAGTCAGTTGGTACGTGATCTAAGACTTTTGTATCTTTTTTCCCAATGGAAGAAAGCTCTTCACACTGACATACTCAGTTAAATCTTCTTATTGTCTCTATTGAGGGGCTCCAGCCCCTTGGGGGTAAGAGGATGTTGTCCTCTACACTGTCCTGACTAAGGATTTCAGTGGAATATCGGAGAACCTTGGTGTCCACTTGCTTCTTCCTTTAATCATGTTTTTGCTAACTTCTTCCTTCTGTGCAATCTGAACGCACCTCCACTTGGTGCTGCCTCCATAAGTGGCGTCAAAGTCACTTAGTTCACCGCCGAGCAGCCAGTACGATTATTTTTGGATTGTCAAAACCAGCTGGAGTGGCTTCCTGTGTTATCACAGGTTCAACTTCCTGATGTCTCCTCAAAGAACATCATTGCCTGACAGCCAATGAAGCACTGCCATCAATGGAGGGCTCTTCTGCAATCCCATAGCCCCTAGTGGAACACACCGCATACCCTACAGACTGAGGACAGCCCCATCCCTCGAGGGCAAACTTCCTGTCTGACTGAAAACATCAGCAAACACAACCTGGTAACTGATCCATGGGAAATATGGACAACCCTTAACTGCTTGAACACAGGCCAGGGACGATGTGGCCATTTGCTCCACAAGTGTTTCATGTGGCACAGCTCAAGTTGTGACTATGGCCATCCAGGTCAAGTGGTCGCCCACACACTGAAATCCTGCTCTGAGGACTCCATTCCTGGTGGCATCACAACCATTCACACTGCCTTAGCTGAATCCCTGAATGGATTGTTAATCTCGGCATCGAACTGCCTCCCCAGCCATATGAAATAATAATAATAAGCCATGTTTAAACATACAGCACGTCTGGATCATTCTCATCAGCTCACATCACAAACATTGCATGCGTGTTAATTGGCATGTGCAGTGTATGCTCTGCACATCGCTTGCCTGGGCCACGGCGTCTCATATTGAGAGACTTTGGAAAGGAAAGTGAGCCCTCGGGAAACCATAAAATGTATAATTTTTCCGAAATGTTGGTAAATTCTGAATCAGTATTCCGATGAAGATTTTTTATTTATGGTCTAAGAAGCATGGAAATATAGCTCCTATTATTTTTCAGTGCCAGATACAGTTTGGATTTACCTGGCCCACGTTCTGATATGAGGGCTGTTATGTATAGTTGAAAATAAATCTAATTATGATTTTTATGGAAGTGAAGCCTTTTTCGCAAGGGGGATAGAATATAAAAGCAGAGATGTCTTGCTGCATCTGTACAGGGCATTGGTGAGGCCGCAGCTGGAATACTGTGTGCAGTATTGGTCCCCTTATTTGCGGAAGGATATATTGGCCTTGGAGGGAGTGCAGAGAAGGTTCACCAGGTTGATACCAGAGATGAGGGATGTTGATTATGAGGAGAGACTGAGCAGATTGGGTTTGTACTCGTTGGAATTTAGAAGACTGAGGGGGGATCTTATAGAGACCTATAAGATAATGAAGGGGCTGGATAGGGTAGAGGTGGAGAGATTCTTTCCACTTAGAAAGGAAGCTAGAACTAGAGGGCTCAGCCTCAAAATAAAGGGGGGTCAGTTTAGGACAGAGTTGAGGAGGAACTTCTTCTCTCAGAGGGTGGTGAATCTCTGGAATTCTCTGCCCACTGAAGTGGTGGAGGCTACCTCGTTGAATATGTTTAAATCACGGATAGATGGATTCCTGATCGGTAAGGGAATTAGGGGTTATAGGGATCAGGTGGGTAAGTGGAACTGATCCACTTCAGATCAGCCATGATCTTATTGAATGATGGGGCAGGCTCGAGGGGCTAGATGGCCTACTCCTGCTCCTATTTCTTATGTTCTTATGTTCTCACATCCGATTAGTCAGATTGCTTAACATAAGAAACATTAGGAATAGGAGCAGGGACAGGCCACTCAGCCCCTCCAGCCCAATCTGTCATTCAATAAGATCATGGCAGATCTTCTATCTTAGTTCCACCTTCCTGTAGTAGCCTCAGAAGTATTAATTCCCTTCGTATCCAAAAATCTACAGATCTCTGTTTTTTTTATTCCTTCATGGGATGTGGGCGTCGCTGCTTGGGCCAGCATTTATTGCCAATCCTTGAGGGCATTTTAAGAGCTAACCACACAGTGGGTCTTTCGGCCAGACCAAGTAAGGGCAGCAGATTTCCTTCTCTAAAGGGCATTAGTGAACCAAATGGGTTTTTATGACAATCGTTTCGTGGTCTTCATTAGGCTTTTAACTCCAGAGTTTTATTGGATTCAAATTTCACCATCTGCCATGGTGGGATTTGAACCTGGGTTCCCAGAGCATTACCCTGGGTTTCGAGATTACTAGTCCAGCAACAATACCACTATGCCACCATCTTGATTACAATGACTGAGCATCCACAGCTCTCTGGTGTAGGGAATTCCGAAGATCCACAACCCTGTGAGGGGTGAAATTTCTCCTCATCTCAGACCTAAATGGCCAACCACTTACTCTGAGGCTGTGACCTTCTCTCCAGCCCAGGGATACATTCTCCCAGACTTCCCTTTAGAATTTTATAAATTTCAGGAAGATCACCTATCATTCTTCTGAACTCGAGGGAATATTGGCGTTGTCTACTCAATCTCTCTTGATCTCTCATTCCAAGAATCAGTTGGGTGAATCTTCATGAACCTCATGACTTTCAAATGGGAATTGATAAGAGCCTGGAGAGAATGGAATTGACAGGGCTCTGTGGAAAGTGGGCGAGGGATTTGCTCAGTTGCTCTTACAGAGAACTGGCAATGGCACAATGGGACAAATGGCCTCCTCCTGTGCTGTAACCATTTTACTGAGGTAAGGAGACCAAGACCGCACATAATACTCCACATGTGGTCTCAAGAAAGCCATATATAATTTCAGTAAGACTTCCTTATTCTTCATACTTGTACTCCAATCCTTTTGTAATAAAGGCTAACATACCTGTTGTTTTCCTATTACTTGCTCTACTTTGTGTACAAGGACACCCAGGTCCCTCTAAAGACCAACATTTCCCAGTCTCTTGCCTTTCATAAAATATAATCTGTTTTTCCAATTTCCTTCCAAAATGGATAACTTCACACTTCCCCACGTTATATTCCATCTGCCATGTTGTTGTCCATTCATTTAATTTGCCTAAATTCATTTGCAGCTTCTTTGTATCCTCACAGCTTATTTTCACAACTAAGTTTGTGTCATCAACAAACATTAAGCTTGGTCCCTTCATCTAAGTCATTGATATAGATTGTAAATAGCTGAGGCCCAAGCACTGATCCTTGCAGTACCCCACCAGATACAGCCTGCTAACTTTAAAATGACCCGTTAATTCCTAATGTTTGTTTTCTGTCTGTTAACCAATTCTCTATGTATGCTAATTAGTTACACCCAATTCCATGAGTCCTAATATCTTTGATGGCACCTTACTGATTGCCTTTTGAAAATTCCCGTATATTACATCCCCAGTTCCCCCTTATCTGGCCAGGAGATTCGTCAACTTTTAGTTCCGTTATTTTCGCCAGGACTATTTCTTTACTGTTAATAATACCCGAGTTCCTCATTTTTATTAGACACTTGGTTTGCCATTATTTCTGCAATATTTTGAGTCTCCTAGCTTGAAGCTAGATACATAGTATTTGTTTAATGTCTGTCACTTCCTTATTTCCTAGTACAGTTCCCCCTCTCTCTGCCTCTAAGGAACCCAACTTTACTCTTGGTAATCTATTCCTTTTCACACATACCAATATAAGTCTTTACAATCTGTTTCTATGTTTCTTGCTACTTTACTCTCATTATCTTTTCTCTTTCTTCATCAATTTTTTGACCATCCTTTACTGAATTCTAAAATCATCCATCCTAATCTCCTTCTTTGGTTCAAATTCAACTTTTTTCTGGTTTTTAAAAATTCATTTACAGCTTGCGGGCATGTTGGCTAGGCCAGCATTTATTGCCCATCCCTAATTGCTCTTGAGAAGGTGGTGGTGAGCTGCCTTCTTGAACCGCTGCAGTCCTCGAGTTGTAGGTACAACCACCGTGCTGTTAGTGAGGGAGTTCCAGGATTTTGACTCAGCGACAGTGAAGGAATGGCGATATATCTCCAAGTCAGGATGGTGAGTGACTTGGAGGGGAATTTCCAGGTGGTGGTGTTCCCAGGTATCTGCTGCTCTTGTCTTTCTAGACGGTAGTGGTCATGGGTTTGGAAGGTGCTGCCGAAGGAACTCTGGTGATTTCCTGCAGTGCATCTTGTAGATGGTACACATAGCTGTTACTGCTCATTGGTAGTGGAGGGATTGAATGTTTGGAGAGGGCATAGCAATCAAGTGGACTGCTTTGTCCTGAATGGTGTCAAGCTTATTGAGTGTTGTTGGAGCTGCATTCACCCAGGCTCCTCCCCACTCCTTGGGGCACATCACTGTAAGATGCTCTATAAATACAAGTTGTACAGACATTTCCAACACTCGGGTTCTGCTTCACTCTCACACACTGATTTATTTAGCAATATGTTTTCTATGCAGCTCATAACAGTCCATTTCAACATATTTTAAAACTTCTGTGTCAGGCTCCAACTCTCATGCCGTGAGCAGGTGGGGGTGGTCCCACGTGGACAAGTGAGCTGCTGCTAGTTTAATAAGTGAAGATCAAAGCACTGCTTGAACTTGTATGCAGTTACCAGCTCTGGCCACCTCATGCCATCATGGAGCCACCTGAGTCTTTCAGTCTGCGTATGTGAGCACACAGTCCAATTGGCAAGCAAAGGAAACAAGTTTTAATTTGTGCAATAATTTTTCTTTGTATTTAAACCACTTACGGTTCTTTTAGATTTTCTGCCAACTTATTGACTACCTTATTATCTAACCCCAGTGCCCTTTCTCCAGCACCCTCCCCAAATGGCCCCCACAATGCCAACTCGCTGTGGCCGATGGCCCAATCTGCCATCCCCACCAGCATTCTGCACCAAGTACCATATCGTTTGTGTCCATCCACCTGAACATTTTCCATGTGTCCAACCTTTATCTCTGCTAATCGGTACTGATGTGTAGGGCTTACAATGCCTGCTGTAAGACCTAATTCACTTCCTATAGTTTTCTCTGAATCTTCTCAGCCCCTGGTTAGCCCAATAGGTTGCCTGATGGTAATCGTGGCCATTCCCTTCCAACACTGACGTTTTCTGACCCTCCAGTCCAATTCAAATTTGTCCTCAGACTGCCCTCCGTTAAACCCCATTTGGCCTCAGAACCACCCCTCAAAATGTTTTGGCATTTACTCCCATCCCCACGTTCTTCACCTTTTCCTTTCCCCAACCCCTCATTTATGCTTGAATTCAAACAGGAACCGTTCTGATTGTGATTTCAGGGATCATTAGGTTTCAGAGCAGAGCCATTGGCATTTGAAGAATTCCAACAATTGAGTAAGATGAATAGAGAGGCAGATTTGTCACTTGTTCCATATTTCTGTTTAAGCAGCAAGTTATCTTTAATGAGGCAGTGAGATAATGACCCCTAACAAAAGACTCCGCCAGAGGTTTGGATATTTCAAGTCATTCTATCCGTATGAATAATTTAAGTTACGGAATGCAAGGTCCTGTCCTTGGCCTGAAAAAATAATGACCGTGATTTTCCCAAAGTGTCATAATGTCATACCTCCCCCCCCCCCCCCCCCCCCCCCCCCCCACCCCCACCCAAGACTTTTCTTCAAAAACTGGATGGTTCTTTCAAATTTAACGCAGACACCCCAACTCAGTTCAACATCTTTCCTTAAATATCCTTTCCTCCCTTTCATCTCCAATCCCCATTGTCCTCAGCACCTCTTTGACCACCACAACTTTTCCAAAATATAAAAATCTTATTGCCTCCACTTTCGGGTCAAATAAAATTTAGTAATCTTCCATCCTTTACTAATGAGACCTTTGTAAGTTTTAAAACTCCCTTAAACTCCTCTTTCAAATTCAACAGCTGAAAAGCCAAATCCCTATCAACGTCCCAATGGAAATTTTAAAGTCCAACCTATTTAATTCATTCATGGATGTGGGGGCCAGCATTTATTTATTGCCCATCCTTAATTTCCCTTGAATTGAGTGGCTTGCTAGGCCATTTTCAGAGAGCGTTTAAGAGTCACATGCAAGTCAGACCAGGTACGGATGGCAGATTTCTTTACCAAAACGATGTTAATGAATGTTAATGGCTTTTACAACAATCGACGGTTTAATGGTCATCGTTAGACTTTTAATTCCAGATTTTTATTGAATTTATATTTCACCATCTGCCATGATGCAATTCGAACCCCAGTCCCTGGGTCTCTGGATTACTAGCCCAGTGACGATACCACTATGCCACCACCTCCTGTAGTTGGCAGTTGTCCCCAACGTTCTGAACTTTAACTGACAATCTTCAAATCAGAAGTATGAAGATAGATATTATTTTTAAAAATATTTTTGGGAATGAGCCGGCATTCTGTAAAGAAGGCTGTGTATATGTGTACATGATTTAGTTAGGATGGGGAAAATCAATAAAGACACCTTGTCTGGGAGAGTTGAGAGATAAAAAGGTAAAGATGCCTGATGTATGCATTTGCAATGAGAAGCTCTGGTGAAGTTCGATTTACAATTGTCACTGAACTAATAATCCAGAGACTCTGGGATTGGGGTTCGAATCGCATCATGGCAGATGGTGAAATTTAAATTTTAAATATAAATCTGGAATTAAAAGTCTAATGATGACCATGAAATCATTGCCGATTTTTGTAAAAGCCCATCCGGTTCATTAACGTCCTTTTGCGAAGGAAATCTGCCAAACTTACCTGATCTGACTTACATGGGACTTTAGGTCCACTCTTAAATGCCCTCTGAAATGACCTAGCTAGCCACTCAGTTCAAGGGCAATTAAAGGCAGGCAATAAATGTGTCCCCACTTGCTCATGCCCACATCCCATGAATGAATTAAAAAACATCGAAGCTGACAATTTGGTGCAGCATTGAGGATTATTACAACCCCGCGCAGGTCATGCTGAAGGGACATTTGAAGTTTTGGGCTGAATGTTACACCGGAGGTGGTAGCACAGGGTGCTTGGACAGGAGGCACCCCTATTGGTCTGGCAATTATGCTGCCTTGTTTCATCTGATGGACTGGATATTTGTCACTTGCCTCCCCCATCATGGGAAATAGCCCAGCTGCTGTGTGATGAGGTCCTTTAGTGGCCACCAATTGGGCACTCGGGGGCCTCACTTGACCCACGGGCAAGCAGGTGATCCATGCAGGGGATGGACATGGCGCCACTGCCATGGAATCCAATCTTGTACCCCCTACCTATGAACATGCCCCAGTAAATCTCCAGTCTTTATATGCAGTTTTAAGTGCCATGCTTTAGACAATGCATTGATAAGTTGGAGTAAGTTTAGAGAAAGGCAGTAAGGAACATTCAATAATTGAAGGCTACATTATCAGCAGAGTTTTGTTGTTGAAACCAAGATTCTATGATACTGTTTCAAAGAAGGCTCAGGAAGAGGGCAGCTGAAACTCAGGCCAGAATTTTACCGCCGGTTGCAGAATGGAAATCTCCATTGGCTTCGGGCGGGATTTTATGATCTTGCCCGAGCGAGGTCGTAAAATTCCACCCTAAGTGTCTTGAGCCAATATTGATCCCTCCAACAATGTAGAAAACAATTTTTCTAGTGATTATCACCATGCTGTTTTAGGGGGCTTTGCCTATAGTACCAGATTCCAGAAGTACTTAATTGGTTATAAAGCACTCTGAGATGTCCTGAGGTCATGAAATGTGCTATATAAATGCAGCTTTTCTTAAATACAAAGTTACATATTTTGGAAGCAGAAACAGCAAAGACACACTAATCACCTGCCCATGTCTATTGATCACTCGCTGAACATTTCCATAATCCCAATCAAACACAAAAGTACACGAGAGGCATTAAGGTTATCCTAACCTTGTATAGATCTCTGCTGTAGAGACATTTGGAATTTTATGAGTAGCTATATGATCCCCGTGCATGATTAGAAAATACTTGTACAATGTAGAGAAGAGCAGTAAGGAACATGCAAAAAACTACAGCCTGCGTTTTGTGAAGGGCTTTCATTGTTGCGTCCAAGAAAATTAAATGTAAACATGATCAAGACGCTGAAAGTCTTATCTGATAATGGTGTAAAGCAGCTACTTAATTGAGAGGCAGAAACAGGGTTAAAAATTATAAACCTAAATAAGAGTGAAGGATATAAACTTCTTCTCTGCAAAATAGAAGAAACAGACTCCCAGCAAACTTGATGTGGGGATGCTAGCGTTGGACTGGGGTCGGCACAGTAAGAAGTCTCACAATACCAGGTTAAAATCCAACAGGTTTATTTGGTAGCATGAGCTTTCAAAGTGTTGCTCCCTCATCAGGTGAGTGGAGAGTTGGGTTCACAAACAGGGCATATATAGACAAAGCAAACTTGACTTAATTCTCTCTCTCAGAAAGGTGACTAACTAACTGAGAATAGAGGTAGATGTCACGCGTGCTTTGTCCAAAGGCAGGGCCTTGGTTTATTGTCTGCCGATGCTTCATCCTGAGCAATTATCTTAGCAATTTTTTTGTCAGTGACGGTTTGTCATTGCTTTCCTCTCCCAGGGACAGGATGAGGGGGCAGGTCCCAGATCTACCTCGGCCAGGACGGGAATCAATTCCATGTTGCTGCCGTTGTACTGAATCACATTCCGGTCATCTAGCTGATTGAGCTAACCTGTCCCCCATAGATATAAACAGTCAAATAATTCATGGATTGCAATACTTTGTGAGGGTCCATAGCCAACTGGGATTCACTGTGGATCTCACGAACTCTGATAATTGAATTAATATCCTGCCTTCGCACCAAAAAATCTCAAAAGCACATCACATAATCAATTAACACAATTGAAATAAATGGTTCATGCAAACACAATCATTATTTTATTAACCTTGATGAAATCGCCTGAGTCTATGGTTCTCTAAGGTATACAGAGTCAACTCTTTTATTAAGACTTTCTGGTAATAAGGTGTTTAAAATTAGGAATCAATCTTGTGACTTTTTCCAGAGCGTTAAAATATCCTCCGCCGCGTGATGTGACCAAAGCCAAAGTAATTCTCAGACTGTGAACCACTGCCGGCTGCCCTAAGCTTCACCTCCCACCTAGCATCACCTACCTGAGTGCCAGCTTTGTAATTGGAACCAGTTACAATTGTTCAGGCTGTACCCAACAAGCTGCTTCTGCTTGGTAGGCCACAGCCTATTGTGTAAGAGCATTGCGTTTTGGTATCCAGGTGACTATATACCAAGGAACCAAAACAAATTCTTCAACCTCCTGGCTTATCGGGAATTTAAGATCTCGGAATGAATGGTATCTGAGCTGTCCACCAAACTACCTTCCATGAACTGGTTCAGATCAAACTTGAGTTTTATATCGTCTTGCCTTAGGATACCCAAATGTTTCAGGGTGAATTAACCCTTTCTTTGTTGACCCAGGTTCAATTCCAGCCTTGGTCACTGTCTGTGTGGAGTTTGCACTTTCTCCCTGTGTCTGCATGGGTTTCCTTCGGGTGCTCCGGTTTCCTCTCACAGTCCAAAGTTGTGCGGGTTAGGTGAATTGGCCATGCTAAATTGACCCTAGTGTCAGGGAGACTAGCAGGGTAAATGTGTGGTGTTACAGGAATAGGGCCTGGGTGGGATTGTTGTTGGTGTAGATTCGATGGGTTGAATGGCCTCATTCTGCACTGTAGGGATTCTATGAATCTATGATTCTCCTACCAAATCACCCATGCAGAGGTCAGACAGCAAGTCACATACTAACATCTATTTATTGAGTACATAAATGTAAAGTTAAACATATAGAGTCATAGAGCCATAGAGTCATTGTTTGCAGCGCACAATGGGGCCATTTGGCCCATTGAGTCTATGCCAGCTCTCCATGCAGCAATCATGTCAGTTCCATTCCCTGCCCTATCCCCATGACCCTGCATTTTATTTCCTTCAAATGTCCATTTAATTTCCTTTTGACATCATTGGTCGTCTCTGTTTCCATCGCCCTCATGGGTAGCGAATTCTGGAGTTTATTTTGTGTATGAACTGCTAATTCATGTAAATAGATGTAGTCAGGGTCATTTAATAGTTGGAATGACAAACAGGAAATGGATATTATTCAGCACTTCTGAATGATTAAGTCCGGTAAGACACAGCTGCAGGGAGCTCTTGCTGCTCGAGGACCCAGAGGAAGGAGAAAGGGAGCATGAACTAGATTGGAAAATACCGATTTCTGCAGATTTGCAGGTAATAACCTTTAAAATAACTTTTAAAATCTCATCTTGGTCCTGTGTAGCTTGTTGCATCGATGCTGAGGTGAAGGAATGGTTATAATATGGTCACAGTCTGAGGAAACAGAGTAGGAGCATAGATGAGGAGATAGCTCTTCGCCCAGAGAGTGGTCAGGCCGTGGAATTCGCTACCACAGAAAGCAGTTGAGACCAAAATGAAGAGTTAGGTATAGCACCTGGGGCGAAGGGGACCAAAGAATATGAGGGAAGGTGGGATCAGGCTGTTGAGTTGGGTGATCAGCCATGATCATAATGAATGGCAAAGCACGTTGGAAGGGCCGAATGGCCTACACCTGCTTCTATTTTCTATGTTTCTATATACAGATACCCTGCCTTGGTAATCTGCCAGACTCGCCTTCCATGATGGTCCTAACTTTACCTGGTCTACTCATCTCCAGAGCATCCTGTTCTGTAGTTGATGGTCTTTTTGAGTTTTGCTGGTGATTTGGGAGGTGGGGGAGGGCTTTCATGCTGCTTAATGCGCGTTTACCTCGCTGAGCTTAAGTGAGGATGTTGGCTGATGCATTGAGATCCACTCCCCTGTCCTTTCCCCATAGCTTTGCAATTCTTCAGGTGCTTACTTAAATCCCTCTGAGAGTCAAGATTGAATCTGTCTTCACAACGCCATCATTAGCGCCTTTCTGCACACAGAAATCATGTAAATTTTCCAGTCTTTTCCCACTGGCGGAATCTTCTGGTCTCCCTCCAAACCCTGGTGGTGGGACAGGAGAGCAACGCAAAACGCCATACACACCAGTGGGACTGGGGGATGCTGCCAGCGGCCAATGGGAGCCACCTCCGCCACCGCTGCAGGAGGGTCGGAAAATCCCACCCAGGATGTTGACTGCATTCCATCCAACAGCAAAAAACAAGTTACATTTATATAGCGCCTTCAACGTAACGAAGGATTCCAAGACGCCTCACAGGAGCATTATTATTAAACAAAGTATGACTCCAACCCACAGAAGAAATTATGAGGTCAGATGACGCAAAGCTTGGTCAACGAGATAGGTCTTAGGAAGTGTCTTAAAGGAGAAAATGAAGCAGTGAAGAGGAGAGGAATAGGAAGGGGATTCCAGAACTTGGGACCGAGGTAATTGAAGGCACAGCCACCTATGGTAGGGCAATTAAAATTGGGACTGCATAAGAGGCCAGAATTAGCAGAGCACCTTGGAGGATTGTGGGATTCGAGAAGATTTCAGATATAGGGAAGGGCAAGGTGATGGCCGGATTTATAAACAAGGATGAGAATTTTAAAGTTAAATATTGCTTGACACTAGGAGCCAGTGCCGGTCAGCGAGCACAAGGGTGATGGGGGAGTGGGGCTCGCTGTGAGCAGCAGAGTTTTGGAGGAGCTTAAGATGATGGAAGGCAGAATGTCGGGGATCAGCCAAGAGTGTGTTGGAATCACTGAGTTGGAAAGAGGCAGCCTCCATGATGGCATGAATATGAGGTTGTAAGTTCATATCAGGATCAAATGTGACAGCAAAGTTGCAAAGAGACTAGAATAATCTCAGACTGTTGTCAGGGAGCAGGATGGAGTCGGTGGCTCGGGAATGGAGTTTGGAGCAGGAACCAGGTACGATCTGGGATAAACACTCTGATAATTTAGCAACAGTGGAGGAGCCAAGAGAGAAGGTGGTGAGGTAGAGCTAGGAGTCAACAGGGTACTTTTAAAAACTAATGCTGCGCCTTCAGATGATGTCGCCAAAGGACAGCTTGTAGATGAGAAACAGGAGGGCACAGGTTACTGGCTCATTGTGATCCCTGCACCAATTCTCAGGACCTTCCCAGTTAGAACTCCCATAGCATTTGAGCTCAATTAGGTTTCATATGTGATCAGCTTTTGAAAGGACAGAAGCTAAAAATCACTTGTAGCGTTTCTAAGACTTGAATCACCAGATTTATCTTATAAATCCTGGATGATTACCTAGATTTATTTCTCTATTTTATTGAACTTAATTTTTCTTTCAGAAAATGCAGTGGATGTGAAAGAGTTACGTGACCAAATAATGAAACAAATGCAAATTAAGTTGTATGCAGGAACCATCACCCCATGTGGTTTCTTTTTAATGTGTGGCATTCTGCTGCAACTTCAGCAGTAAAACTGTTCCGTGCAATTGATAATCTGCACTTTATAGCCTCTTTGGGACCATGGTCATGTTGTTTAGTCTGTTAGTTAATTATTGGCTTTATTTTAAGTTACTTTTTTTAAACATGTGACAACTCAACAGCTAATTATTGTCACTGATTCAACACAAGGGTATTTAAAAACAGAAGAACATGAACATGTTTTTAAGATGTCTATTTTTCATAAGGAATAATGAAGCGGTGATGCTTAATAAGAATGAAGATCCAGGTTCTCAAAAATTTAATTATGCTTTTGTAATGTTTTAACTATGTTTGGGGTTGTGGGTTTTACACAAACAGAAAATGATGTGGTTTGCACACATAGATTCAAATTAACACACACTAGGTTTATTGAGGGGGATGTTTTTTGCACAGCACAGAATATGAGACTGAGAGAAAAGCTTGTGCAACACCCCAATGACATCACCATCCAATCATGTGACTGGCTCTTAGCGCAATTATGCAACTATTTAAATATATAACAGCTTTGGATAATCTTTTGGATGCATCTTTTATGTTAATGTTGTTCATGAATTCCTAATGTGATTTTTCTTTTATTGGAGTTACGATTACAATTTCTATCCAGTTAAGATAATTTAATGGCGATTATTTGTAATATATGCATGAGGCACAAAGCACTAGACCTCCTAGACTTTCCTTATTTTAGCACTGAAACATCAGCTGTGGTAGTCAGCCGCAATATCACACACTTTGAATTCCAATGCAGTTGAGGAATGTGCTCAGTAATAAAGAGGTGGATTCTTTTAATTAAGTCTTTCATAATTAATTTTCAGGTAAGGGAATATCAAAGGATTGAAGGTTTTATTGTTAACTTTATTGATATTCACTGTAAAAGTCAAACTGACCCCACAGGATAATAGTGGACCTATTCAATCTTCACAAATTTTCAAGGTGAAATGGTGAATGCTGCCATATCTTGTGAGAAGCCTCCATCACAACATCCGAAGTCAAACCCACTCAAGTGTAGGTCATAATTCAAAGGCCCCAGTGGAGTATTTTCTGTAGTTACTTTGTCCAGATAATGTCAGAATGAAATATCTCCTGAAGCATGACATAAATTATATTTTCAGCAAATGTGTGCTGCAGGTTCTTGATTGAAAAATAATTACATAGAATTACATAGAATTTAAAAACATAGGGACAGGAGTAGATAATTCAGCCCGATCAGTCTGCCTTGCCATTCAATTGCGTTATGGCTGATAAGTTTCTTAACTCCATTTACCGGCCTTCCTGTAACCCTTAAGATGCTTCCCTAACATGGCAGGGATAGGAATGGAATCGGTGACCAGGAAGTGGAATTTGAGTGGGTTCAGGAGTCAATGGGCGGAATTCTCCCATTTTGAGATTAAATGGCAGGGGTGGGAACGTGGAGGCTGGTCAGAAAACACTCCAAATGTTCCAGCCCCGACCTCATTAATTGTGCACCCGGGTATTTCACACTGTACTTAGTGTCGGGGCAGGCCTGGGTGGTGCACAGTCCGTCATCATGTCCGAGGGCATCCAACATCACTGACCCACTAGTAAATAAAGGAGATGGAGCTTCTGAGAATCATAGAATCCTACAGTGCAGGAGGAGGCCATTCGGCCCATCGAGTCGGCACTGACCACAATCCCACCCAGGCCCTATCCCCATAATCCCATGCATTTACCCCAGCTAGTCCCCCTGACACTAAGGGGCAATTTAGTGTGGCCAATCCACCCGCACATCTTTGGAATGAAGATTGATTTGCAGGAACATTCTCTAAGACACCGAATCTGGAAGACCCATTGCTGTGGTGCTTCAAGGTCCAGGGTTGTGGGCGACCTCCATCCCTGTCAGCTGAGTCCTGGCATCTGCTCACCACATTGTTCCAAACCTGCTTCATGCCAATGTGTTTTCCCATCGGCATCGTGGAGAATCTGGCACTGGGGGCGGGGGTCAGGCCTTCATCCGCAACCCATTAGCAGAATGTGAGTGAGGTTCGTGCCGGCTTTCCGCCTCGCCATGGCGGGCACCTGCAGAAGATCCCGCTGCAAATTCGCGCTGATGGGGCTTCCCTTCATATTCCACCCTCCCCATGCCCGCCATCATACCCGCTGGTGAGGGATTGGGTGAATTCCACCCAATGTCTTCCTAAGATTTAGTGGGAAGCAATTACTGCTCATCCAGTACTGCATGTCCAACAATCATTCGAGGCAGTGGAAGCATCCAGAGAGAGGTGGTGGTGAGCAAGCGCCAAGTAGCATGTGCCAGCAATGCCCACATCTCATCAATGAATTGGAACAAAGCAAACTGATGTTAGGACTCTTCAATGATGTCGCTGAGTGGCAGCATGTCGATGAGAAATAGGAAGGGGCCAAAAATAAATTCTTGGGGTCTCCCAGAGATACTGCTGCAGGAGTGGGCAGAGAAGCCATTGCAGGTGAGTTTCTGGCTAGGTTTGGATTAATAAGAGATGAACCAAGTGAATGCAGTCATGCCCAGTTGAACGATGGTGAAGAAGCATTGGAGAAAGATGGCATAGTCAACTCAATATCAAAGGCTGCAGGCAGGTTGAGAAGGATGAGAGAGGAATAGTTTACAATGCCGCAGCCACACAGGATGTCATTAGTGACTTTGCTAAGAGCTGTCTCTGTGACATGGCAGTGCTGGGAGCTGATTGGGGGATTCAAGCAGAGAGTTCTGCAAATGAATGGCCTGGATTTGGGAAGTCAAAACAGCATCAAAGACATTGGAGGGGAGAGGGAGGTTAGAAATGGGGTCAAGCCTGGGTTTCTTGAGTAGCGGGGTGATGATGGCCTATCTGAAGGAGACGGAAATAGTTTCTGGAAAGAGACAACCAGTAACAACATTAGCTGGAGGGGAAGTTGGATGGCCAGCAGTTTGACGGCAATAGGACCAAGGGAACAGGAGCTGAGTCTCACAGACATAAAGAGCTTGAAGAGGGCGTGAGGGGTGATGGGGGAAAAGCTGGAGAAAGATGTGGGTCTAAAGTTTCTGGCCCCACCCACCACAGGAATCGTCACAGGCGGGACGGATAATTTAACCGACCAGTGAAAGGTCTGTTGTCCTCTGGCAGAAATTTATGATTCTGGGGCAGATTGGGCTGGAAAATCTTCCCCGTGAATTCAGAGTTATGGGGTGTAATGACTTCAACCAGGCCATTGGGGTTGGCCAATTGGAGTATGAACTCGCTGATTAAGGATCCAATTGATGGGCCAATCAAGGAGTCTTTGCCTTGTACTTACTACCGCCCCCTGGAGGTAGACTGTTAACAGCTAGCACTCTGTGTACTGCTGTTAGAGTTTGTAAATAAAGGGATTTTGGTGAAGGGACTTCGGCCTCTGAAGCTTATTTCATGGGGAGGTGAACTAGAAGGAGTGAAGGAAATGCCGGAGGCTGCTGAATGCGTGATCTCAATCTTAGTGACAGAGAAGTTGATGAGCTCCTCACATTTATTGTTGAAGTTGAGGGTGGATGAGCCAATGGGAATGGAGTTCAAAAAGACGGTTTGTAGTGAAGCTGTGCTCTTTGTTTTGAGGATGATCCTGGAATAGTGAGCAGGTTTGTCACAGGCATTTGGAACCCCTTGTGGTTTATATGGTTCAACCAGAAAAAGTGATGAACAGTCAACCCATTTATCCATCATAAATATTCAAGACTGTGTCCCATCGACTTCAAGGAATGAGCTACACCAGGTAGGGTGAGACAGGCGATTAAACATGTTCTTTTTTCAGAGGGAATAATGCAGCATTACACCATGGAGAAACATTGATGGTTTCAAATGGAGACAAGGGCTTCAGAGGTGGAGTTGGGGGTATGGTTGAACAGAATGTTAGCTGCAAAATTGTCATTTTGAATGG
Source organism: Mustelus asterias (assembly GCF_964213995.1). Taxonomy (NCBI): domain Eukaryota; kingdom Metazoa; phylum Chordata; class Chondrichthyes; order Carcharhiniformes; family Triakidae; genus Mustelus; species Mustelus asterias. Next base: position 41,357,001 of record NC_135823.1, read on the forward strand.
AGGGCCAATGACTGAGCAATTGGGAATCTGAAAGTGGGATTGTGTAATAACTCCACGGAGGCGGACGTCCCGTCACCAAGTTACTTTATTTACACCGTACACCTGTACACAGCCAGCTCTCCAGTTGCTCCCTGCTGAATGCATGCTGGGAGTCTGACACACCTGCTTTAAATAGGGAGCATGAGATTCCCTGATTTAACCATCAATTAGGATTCATCAGGTATCTCTTTTAAGGTAAGGACTTATCAGCTACTTCATACTCTAGCAAGCCAACCTCATTAGCCTGGCTGAAGTCATCACAGATTGTTAGTTATTAGGGGAAAGTTTGACCGAAGGGCAGTCACAGAAGGAAGTAAGGTCGAAAGGGGTAAGTTGGATGTGGTTTGACAATGATAGGGAAGTGATCAAAGAGGCTTTATCTGTGATTCAATTGTCGCAAGGCTAAATGAGATGACAAGGCCGAGGGGCTGGCCATTAATAAGGGGATGGGAATTTACATGAATGGTGAATAGGCAGGCAGTGATGGCGGAGGAGGGAGCCCGATGAGTCAAGATCATGGTTGAGATGACTGAGAATGAGAAGCCCCACAGTGCAGAGGCTGAGGGAGGAAGATATCTCAGTGAGAAAGTTGCTGCACAACTTGGCTGGGCCGTGTAGATCAAGGATTTTAACTGAGGTTCAAGAGAGAGCAAGATGAGATGATCAAGAGGAATAAGGTGTAAAAGGAGTAAGAACAAGATAGTCTTGTATCCTTTTTGAAAGATGGAGAGCTGAATTGTGATTTTGAAAGGTTCCTAGAATCATAGAATAATGCAGCAGGGAAATAGGAGAGTGGATAATTGTACCAGTGCCGGCTGTGTGACAGAGCTATCCGATTATTCTGCTGCCTCTCTCTCAAAACCCTTCGCATCTTTCTTCTTCAAAGATTTGTCAAATTCCCTTCTGAAAGTTATTTTTGAATCTGCTTCTAACACTCTTTCAGGCAGTGCATTCCAGATCATAGCACTTTACCGCATAATCTTTTTCCTTATTTTCCTTGTCACATGCAGATGCCTTCTCTGAGCCAAGCTTTAAAGTCGCTGTGTTGACTTTACTTGAGCTGGTGTTTGCCAGAGTCAGATCGAATGATGTTGCAGGGAGTGCAGAGAGGCTGTTCCTTCTCCAGCAGCAGTTCGATGCCTTTGTATTTGTGTGTGTGTGACCTTCCCCTGCAAGGATGATGCAAGTCTGTTTGTGTGAGTTTTATAAGTTGTTTGGAAAACGTGGCTGTCATTGCTGGAATAAATCTGACAGTCTGTCTTCAAAAGGTTAGTTGCGGGTAACAGAGGGTTGTGAGCATTAGGAGGAGAGGAGAAGTGGAGTGTACTGATTCCAGGACCATGCAGAGCAGTGAGGAGGGCAATGACGTAAGGCCTGTCACTGTTGCAATTTATGAGGCTCTGATCCTTGTAGATGTGATGACAAAGTATTTTCAGAGCATTTTTACCTTACAACTTCATTTAGAGTGTTGAATGATTTTCTTCACATTCCTATCATGATTCTTGGCATTGACATACTTTGGAAAGCTCTTTCCATTGCTTCTTCAGAAGATGCCTGAAGGCCTCCTGTCTTGAATTTCCTCCTGCTCCTCACTGCCAGCGTTAATATATCGGGTGCTGCCTCGGGGGAACTTGATGCCGATTTGTTCACTCCTTCAGCTATTTGCTTAGCACCTTGTGTTTCTGTCAATGTAGTCACAACCTCCTCTTTGAGCTTCTGGCTTGCCTTTGAGTAATGGCCTGGACTCCTCCCCTCTACTCCCCTACTAATTATTTATCAGGAGTTCCTTCACTTACAAAATAGAGAGAGGTTACATCTTGTTCCTTCGGGCACCTGAGGCCTGAGCTCAAGTTAATGAGGTCTCACAATATTCGGGATGTCAGCAGTATAACCTTTTTGGTGTAATTAACCTGCAGGCTTTGAGTTACGGCCTTTGGTTTAGAGGATTTTTGTGACCAAAAGTCTGGTTTGAACTAACACCTTTCTTAATATTCAGTTAACAGCTGTTATAGAGTCATAGAGGTTTACAGCGTGGAAACAGGTCTTTCGGCCCAGCTTGTCCATGCTGCCTAGTTTTTAACCACTAAGCTAATTCCAATTGGCCCAAATCCCTCTATACCCATCTTACCCATGTAACTGCCTAAATGCTTTTTAAAAGACAAAATTGTACCTGCCTCTACTACTACCTCTGGCAGCTTGTTCCAGACACTCACCACCCTCTGTCTGAAAAAACTGTCCCTCTGGACCCTTTTGTAACTCTCCCCTCTCACCTTAAACCTATGCCCTCTAGTTTTCGACTCCTCTACCTTTGGGAAAAGATATTGACTATCTAGCTGATCTGTGCCCCTCATTATGTTATAGACCTCTATAAGATCACCCCTCAGTGTCCTACCCTCCAGAGAAAAAAGTTCCAGTCTGTCCATCCTCTCCTTTATAACTCAAACCATCAAGTCCCGGTAGCATCCCCTATTGGGGGGAATTCTCCTGTCCTGCCTGCCACGGGAATTGTAAATTGATAAATTATAAGATACCACAATCGAACTGTGGATAAGCTAACTTTTCAGGATGAGGTGGATTGACCATGGTAAATTGCTCCTTAGTATCAGGGGGATTGAAGAGTAGGCTGTGGTAAGTGTTGTCTTTCTACACCATAGCTCATACATCCCTCTATTTTTATTACCCTAGTCACCAAGATACATCTCAATCACACATGGCTGACATCATTACTGTCAAGCATTACTTGTTTATAACACTCAGATGATAAAAACAAAAGGGACGTCATGTTTTCTGATGATGAAACTTCATAACCATCCTGGTAATCTTGGAAAACCAGTTGCTCTAAAATACGACCAAGTTTGACTGATAGCCCCTCAACGCTCCAAGTTGTCCAACAAAATGAGAGTGGAAAGGAATGTAAATGGATTTTCTGTTGCCTGTTTTGTGCTATCATTGATGATCAGTTTCATCCACATTATGGGGGCGATTCTCCCCCCAAAAAATTCTAAGTGCTGAATTTGTGTGAAAACTGGAGTAAATCCCACTGTTTTTTTTTCAGCGGAAGTTTCAAAATGAATCTCCCACACTTTGTGCACTGCAGAATGCACCAGCGTAAATCACACTGAAAATCAGTGGATGGGGACTATTCCCACTGGAGAGGCCGGCAGCATAGCGCTGAGTGGGTCACTGCACATGCGCCGATCTGTCAGCGCCGAGATCAACAATAATGCAGTGACCGCTGGTCTGCCGGCCTCCCGATCGCTGACCAGCTCGATCGCTGGCCAGCACAGCAATTCCCGCATCGTGCAACCCCCACCTTCTGGCCCGATCGCTGGTCACTTGACCATGTCCGGGCCCAGCCACAACTCCCCACACCGATCCCTTCCCAACAATACCACCCCCCCCCCCAGCCCCACCCCCCCAACCTCCTCTGCAGTCTTGGTCCCCCCCCCCCCCCCCCCCCAGCCTGCCCCAATCACTGGCCTCCCTCTTTCACCTATCAATGCTGTGTGCAGGGTGGAAGCGGGACCCCCCTGCCCCACCGGGCCCCGTCACCTTGGCATTGTCCCATGCCCGGTGGTCAGTGCTAAGGGGGCACCCCTGGGCATTGGCACTTTGTCCCTTGGGCAGTGCCAGGGGGGCACAGGTTGGCACTGCCAAGGTGTGAATGCCCAGGTGATGCCCCTTCTCTGCCACCTGACCCTCTGAGGGGCCCCAATTGCCCTTCACTCCAGCGGGGTCGGGCTACTAGCTCCCTGAAAGTGAGGAGCTACTCTAAACCCCGCTGGAGTGAACCACTCCAAGTGGGAGTGGGGTGAGGCTAGCGGGTCCGCTAATCATATTTAAATTATTTTAAAATCCGTCCCCCCCGCATACCTAATGCAGCTCCACGCTTATTTACGGTGCGGAGCCGTTGGCGCCAGAAATCTGGTACTAGCGTGGATCCCGCTAATCCGGCTCCGCTGAAGTCTCCTGGCCACTGCACTAATAAATTAGCACAGCCGGATGGAAGAATCGCTCCCTATTTCATGCGTGCACTTCCAAAATTGTATGAAGTAAACAATGCTCATTGTATCTGCCGTTAATAAGAACATTTTTGATCGAAAATAAAACACATCATGGTTACTTACAAAAGATGAAGAACATGAGTCCTGAAATGAGACGGTGGCACAGTGGTTATCACTGCTGCCTCACAGCGCCAGGGACCTGGGTTCGATTCTGGCGTCGGGTCACTGTGCGGAGTCTGCAGGCTCTCCCCGTGTCTGCGTGGGTTTCCTCCGGGTGCTCCGGTTTCCTCCCACAGTCCAAAGATATGCAGGTTAGGTGGATTGGACATGCTAAAATTGCCCCTTGGTGTTCAAAGATGTGTAGGTTAGTTGGATTGGCCATGGTAGATTTGCAGGGTTACAGGGCTAGGGCAGGGGGGTAGGCCTGGGTAAGATGCTCTTTAGGAGAGTCTGTACAGACTTTGGCCTCCTTCTGCACCTTGGGATTCTATGGTTCTACCACATATGTTCCAATGAACACAGTTAACCTTCCTAGCAAATCACAATATTAAGAGATTAATCTGCTGTAACCAAATTATCTTTTATGCATACCAGATGTCATTTTCCCTAGAAATCTGTTGTTAGAATGTGAGCAGAGGAGGAATATAGGTTCTACCATCCACCTGACATGTGATCTTTAGATTGCTATTTTAATATGAAGTAAGAGTAAAAAATAATCTTTAATAAAATATGAGTATATGGTATGAATGTTAACAGATAGCAGGAATCAAATGGAAGGCATTTCACTAGGCTCTGAAAGAGGTTGTGCGTCACTCTTTATGGAATCGGAACCATTCTGCTTTGTGTTGCACTTACAATTTTCCATTACTCTCAATTAAATTTGTTGAAATAAATGGCCTTTTAAATTCACTGCTGTGAAATATCTAATTTCAGGTTTGTGAAATTGGCATTAATGGAATAGAAAGTTTTAAAAAGTGGTACCTTGGAGAGAGCGTGAACAGACAAGCACTTGATTACATAGATCACTTATTCATTAGCAGCATGCCTAGACTATTCAGGTATGACAAACAGTTCAATATCAGCGACACAATAAAGTTTTAAAGCTGCGTCACAGCGGGGGTTGGGGGTAAAATGTGGTGAGTTGTTCTAAAGTCCATCAACTTGGGCAGGGCCGGCAGCCGGGGCTGTAAAATTCCACCCATGGAGACCCACCTTGCACATTTGTTTGATTTCCAATGAACATTAGGTTTCACGTCCTTTTGATTTTGAAAAAACGTGATTCACGCGCAGGATGATTTCTCTCCCTCCCTCGTTTTATGGGAATTTATGGACCCTCCAGGTGCTTTCTCTAGTGTTGTTGCACAGTTACTTTTGGACAGAGGTCTTGTTTTTAAACGGGGAATGGAAAAGAGCCTTTCTCCCTTTGTCATCTCTCATCCCACTCCTATTAAACAGGCCATTAAGTTTTAGAAGCAGTATCAAGAAGGCTTCCAAACTGTATTTCTCCGAGGCACAACGCAGATAGGAGAAACATTTGCCGTGCGGGGTTCCAACTGCTGATCGGGAAATGTTGTACAACAAATGGTCTCACAGGAGACACTCTCATTTTTAAAAAAAACTTCTGTTTCTTAAAGGATGTGCAACTGATTTTTCAGTTTTCTGTTTCTTATGCATTTATAGAGGATATCTCTTATTGTCTTCACTGCTATGAATAAATTTGTGGGGAATTTTCCAGCACCTTAGATGTTGGTTTGGAGGCGAGGTGGGGAGGGGGTGGGGGAGGCAGGAATGTGGAGTTAAGGCCCCAATCAGATCAGCCATGGTCTTATTGGATGGTGGAGCAGGCTCAAGGGGCCGAATGGCCTACTCTTGCTCCTCATTCGTATGTCGTCTGAATGTAATTATTTCCTATGAATAACCTTTCTATTTTTTGTGAAGTTCCAGAGGGTGTTAGATGAGTACTTCAATAGAAACAATGTACAGGGAAAAGGCAGGGGAATGGCACTAAATCAAGATGCTTGTTTGGAGAGCCGGGGCAGACATGGTGGGCCAAATGGCCTCCTTCTGCACCGTAACAGACCTGTGATTCTGTGACTAAATTTCCAAACTTGGCATTTCCAAAATTTAATCTAGATATGCATCAATTCGGATGAATCAGCGATAATATCTTACACCTGCAAATAAGACAAAGCAAAACATTTTGGAATTCACGCAGGCGCTCCAGTGGAAATGATGTCAATCTTACATGTGCTTATCTTGTTCCAGATTTTTCCAGGGTGCTTGATTTTCAAAATGGATGCCAGTTATACTCACTAATCATTTGATACGTTAATATAGCTGTTAACCACTCAAAAATATCATAACAACTTTATTTTGTCTCTTACACTCTTGGTGTATCCTTTCTTGTATATGTTCATAAAAGGAAATGATCAAGAAAATATAGAGGGAAGAAAAAAAAACTTATGACTGGTAGGAAATTGTATATTTTTTTAATGGTTTCTGCCATGAGAGTATCAAGTTAGAAGGAAAACTGGGCAATGTTAAGCAAGTACATTATCTTCAATTAATTTTTGATTTTTTAATAAGTTTATTTAGAAATGTGCAAATGTTATGTTTTCTTTGGATGGGGAATTTTGGCAAGACTACTTTTTGCCAAGGACCTCATTAGTTGGTGGTGGACCATTATCTTGAATTATCACTGTTATTGTGGCAATGAAACAATTTGTGTATTTTTAGAATTCTAAATTGACTATCCGACAACAATTAATTGTTCAAGATTGAAGTACAAATTGCCTTTGATTGGGATCTGCAATTCTCATGTTTATTTGGATGTGTGCATTGAAATGATGAGGAATGGGTCTAGTTCTCTGCTGATATGTGAAAGCTTCTAGTTCTTGTATTACAGGACACAATTCAAACCACTTTCTCCCAAAGCTGTACTGACAATTTGTTTGAGACCTAAACTTCGATCGCAGGTTGAGTTTTTCCATGTGGAACAGGTGGCACAGTGGTTAGCACTGCTGCTCCACAGTGCCAGGGACCCCGGTTCAATTCCGGCCTTGGGTGACTGTCTGTGTGGAGTCTGCACGTTCTCTCTGTGTCTGCGTGGGTTTCCTCTGGGTGATCTGGTTTCCTCCCACACTCCAAAGATGTGCGAGTTAGGTTGATTGGTCATACTATAATTGACCCTTGCTATCAGGGGGATTAGCAGGGTAGGCACAGTGGTTAGCACTGCTGCCTCACAGCGTCAGAGACCTGGTTTGATTCCTGCTTGGATCACGATCTGTGCAAAGTCTGCATGTTCTCCCTGTGCCTGTGTGGATTTCCTCTGGGTGCTCTGGTTTCCTCCCACAGTCCGAAAGACGTGCTGGTTAGGCGCATTGGCCATGCTAAATTCTCCCTCAGTGCACCCGAACAGGCACTGGAGTGTGGTGACTGGGGAATTTTCACAGTAACTTCATTGCAGTGTTAATGTAAGTCTACGTGTAACATAAATAAATGTTAAAACTACATGGGATAATGGGGATGGGGCCTGGGTGGGATTGTTGTCGGTGCAGGTTCGATGGGTTGAATGCACTGTAGGGACTCCATCATTCTATGTTCTGGATTTAGTGAACAAGGTTTGGCCCTTGAGCAAATTAGATGTTGGTTGAAATTAACAGCCACTTTTCTGTGTGGTGGAACTGTCTCTGGAATGAGGTGACAAAGCTCATGTGTGTCTTGACAGCCATCTGACGTAAACTGCCTGCTCCCAGCTCCCAAGTGCTGAAAGGCCAGTGTAACCTATTGTGCAGTTAGCTGGTTATAAGCCTCCCTGTTTCAAAGATCAAAATAGAAAGTCCATTTTATGAAGTCTATTAATTTGAATGATACTTTTAAGACCCATTTTCATGGGTTGCTCTTTAAGATCCATTTTCATAATATGAAAAAGCACTTAGAAGCCCTCCAGAGTATCACTTAGTTACTTCAGATTAAATAGCTCTGTATCGTACTGACACTGTGTAATGCAACTGTCTCTCTTTTTTTTTACCGTGTCACTTCAGCTGAATAAAGGAGTACAAACCTGACACAGTGTAGTAATGGAAGGGAAAATTGTTTTATGAAAGTGCCAAGATATGGGTATTACACAGAATATCAATATCCTCACAACTTAGTGATGACTTTTTCTACAATAAATGTTGCTGAGTAGTAATGACTGTGAGAGCAGCTGTGTTAGGTTTAATAAATGCGGCTCAGAATTCCAATGGGACTTGGATCAATACTGTGCCCTTGTAATTCTCTGTCCTGATAGTTCCTTTTTAGATTCCAAATTCCTGATACAGATTACTTTTTTTTTCTCTCTTCCTCTTTTAGCAGAAGGTCAGCCAGCAACTAGAACAACCCTAAAGGATGGTAAAATATTGAGCGCAAAGAGAGAGTATGACACTGATGGTTAAAGTGAATATTGATGAGACACGCAAGGTTAGATATGCAGTGTTGCAGTCAATGGGGTAGATTTTGATTTTGTGTGATAGTGTAAATTAGGTGATAGTGAATCAGCAGTGGGAATTTGCATCCCTCCCAGTTTTTATTTCCATTGGAGTTGAGCGAGATGCAAAAAAGGTGCTGCTAATATTCCTTATTTCCCATTTCGCACTAATACACAAGGTCAAAATCTTCCCCAATGTTTCCGCATTTAATTTGAGTTCTTGTCGGATAGTAATTGACTATCAATCCATTCTCTCCAATATCCCAACCCAACTGATACCCCCGTTTCCAGAGGATGAAGGAGAGATGGAATAAAAATAATGATATTTTAACTATCGATAAGTACTAGATTCCCAAGCTTATAAATGAGCAACATTCTTGCATCTTGTTAATAGTCGGTTATTTTTATTATATTTTGTTAATCTAGTGTCGTACAAGTTGAAATATTAACCCGACCATCTTGTCAGTTATGTAAGAAACTCGCAAATTGTGTGCAGTTGCGAATGTTTGTGGGGAGTAGAGATTTGCAGTAACAAATGGTAACATTTCATAAAAAATGGATTTCTTTAGTTTATTTTCTTACCAAAATCTGCCCATGATCTTTTCAAAACAATGCAACAACAACAAACTCCAAACTGCTCCTGCTGACTTGTGCCATTCCAGACTTTGCCAAACAAAATGAAAGATAAGCAGGAGACCAATGGAAAATCCTGGGAATATCCAGTTTAAAACCCCAGGAGGGTAGCAGGTGGTGGGTGGGGAGCAGGTTACACTACCCCGGTGGCTCCAGTTAAGGGCTGTGACTTCTGCGCAGTGGCAATCAGAGTCAGATTCAGTGGGTGAGTGGGTATAAGTGCAGGGGGTGGGAGGGAGGGGTGTCCTTTGGTTGGGGTTGGTGAATCATTTGGCATTACTGGTAATAAGTGAATTGCTCATTCTTGTGGGACCGCATTGGAACGCTGTCAGGACACTGATCCGACTGATTTCTCACTGACCATCATTCCCAACTGCTCCAAATCCATTTCCACGGGACTGGAAAATTCTGTTCATAGTCTGTGGTGGCACAGTGGTTAGCACTGCTGCCTCACAGTGCGGGATCCAGGTTCAATTCCAGCCTTGGGTCACTGTCTTTGTGGAGTTTGCACGTTCTCCCCGTGTCTGCGTGGGTTTCCTCCGGGTGCTCCGGTTTCCTCCCACAATCCAAAATTGTGCAGGTTAGGTGAATAGACCATGCTAAATTGCCCCTTAGTGTCCCAAGATGTGTAGGTTATGTGTAGGTGGATTCGTGGGATAGGTGTGTGGGCTTACGGGGATAGGGCAAGGGGTGGGCCTGGGTCAGATGTCAGAGTGTCGATGCAGACTTGATGGGCCAAATGGCCTCCTTCTGCACTTTGGGATTCTATGATTCTAGGTAACTCTTACTGTAAGACAGTCAAAACTATCCAAAGTTTGTGATTTAAATCATACTTTTGCATGGTTTGTTTTGCAGAGTGATTGCCGAACAGAAATTTAAGTTCCCTGGGCAATTGTGTTGTGATCCTTCCCTGGAAACATCTGGTGGGGGTTTCCCTGGTGCACCTTTGGGGTACATGTTTATAATAGTTTATACTTTATTTATGAGTCACAAGTAAGGCTTACATTAACACTGCAATGAAGTTACTATGAAATTCCCCTAGTCACCCCAGTCCAGTGCCGGTTTGGGTCAATGCACCTAACCAGCACGTCTTTCAGAATGTGGAGGAAACTGGAGCACCCACAGAAAACCCACGCAGACACAGGGAGAACGTGTAATTCCACACAGACAGTGACCCAAGCCCGGGAATCGAACCCGGTTCCCTGGCGCTTTGAAGCAGCAGTGCTAACCACTGCGCTACCACGCTGCCCACTTATGACAGTCCAGAACTCAGACGATACGTGCCATTAATACTTTAGGTGACACATATGGACAATCGGCTGATAGCTAACCGGTATGTTTCTGTATATGCTTTTGGGGATATTTTCTGAGCTTTTGATTTGATTTATTATTGTCACTTTTATATTGGGATAGTGAAAAGTATTGTTTCCTGCGTGCTATACAGACAAAGCATACCACACATAGAGTACATAGGGGAGAAGGAAAGGAGAGGGTGCAGAATGTAGTGTTACAGTCATAGCTAGGGCATAGAGAAAGATCAATTTAATATAAGGTAGGTCCATTCAAATGTCTGATGGCAGCAGAGAGGAAGCTGGGCAGGATTTTCCTGCCGTGCTCGACCCAAAAGCGGAAAATCCTGCCCGAGGTCAACAGATCTTTCCATGGTCCGCCCGTCACGGGAACCGTAGCGGGCGGAATGGGAAAATTCACCCCCCTGTTGGTACATGGTCTCAGACTCTCAGTTCAGTTGCCAGGACCCCATTTTAAACATTATAATCAATCCTGGCTGCTTTCAGACTTGCCTGAAAATGTTGTCAAGGGGACTTTGAGTCTGCTAATTTTCTTTGCACCTTTCAAGATTCAAAACTTCCAATTTTCCAGTGTCAATGCGATGGGGAGGGAGTTGAAAATCAGCTTCAACATTTTCTTGGAGAACTGAATGCATTGCAAAGGGATAGGACTCAGATTGATCAACTATAAGCAACTCATAACATTTTTTTGTTTAGACTAAGATGAGTGAACTGTGCACTCTGGTAATAAGGGGTCAGAAACGCCACATTCATTACAGAGTTGTCAAATGTTTCAGTAAATTACAACTGATCATTCATACACTGGCTGTAAGAAAATTAAAACATCCAGATTTCACAGAATATAATGAGACAGCGCCAAGGATCTGGACCATCTAGAACATCATCCCAATGCTGACTATTTGCAAGAGCTGTCCAAGAAGGGCAAATGATTGCCAAATGAAGTTTCACACAGATAAATGTGAGGTGGTTCATTTTGATAGGAACTATAGGGAGACCACTTTTACTTGGAAGGTGCAAGTCTAGGTGGGGTAGAGGAACAAAAGAGATCTTGCAGTACAAATACTGCAATCTCTAAAAGTTGCACCATGGATTTAAGGCCATTTAAACAACAAGATAAGCACTGGATTTTATTTCTGGAGAGATAGAGTTGAAATATGGGGAAGGTATGCTGGACTTGTAGTGAACCTTGATTAGGCCACACTGTACTGTGTACAGTTTTGGTTTGAATCATAGAACCTCTACAGTGCAGGAGGCCATTCGGCCAATTGAGTCTGCACCGGCTCTCTGACAGAGTATGTTACCCAGGACCTTTCCCCCATCCTATCTCCTCAGAGGTGATACGAGTTGCATATAATTGATCAATCTGAATCCTATCCCCTTTGCAATGCATTCAGTTCTCCAAGAAAATGTTGAAGCTGATTTTCAACTCCCTCCCCATCGCATTAACACTGGAAAATTGGAAGTTTTGAATCTTGAAAGGTGCAAAGAAAATTAGCAGACTCAAAGTCCCCTTGACAACATTTTCAGGCAAGTCTGAAAGCAGCCAGGATCTATTATAATGTTTAAAATGGGGTCCTGGCAACTGAGCTGAGAGTCTGAGACCATGTACCAACAGGGGGGTGAATTTTCTGCTCACATTTATCATGCTAATGAGTCTAACCTATACATCTATGGAGAATAAGGGGCAATTTAGCATGGCCAATCCGCCTAAACTACACATCTTTGAACTGTGGGAGGAAACCAGAGCACCCGGAGGAAATCCATGCAAACACAGAGAATGTACAAACTTCACACACACAGTCACCTAAGACTGAGCCCGGTGCTGTGAGGCAGCAGTGCTAACCACTGTGCCACCGTGCCGCCCCTGCCATATATTAAAGAAAGGATTGAGAGGCATTGGAGCTATTGCAGAGAAGATTCACAAGAATGATACCAGATATGTGAGTATACCTATCAGGAAAGGATCGACAAGCTCTTGAAAAAAGAAGACTGAGGGGTGAACTCAGAGATCCTCAATGTATGAAAGGTTTTGATCAGAGTGGATACAGAGAGAATGTTTTCTCTTGTGGGTAAGACATAACTAACAACCATCCATGCATCAAGAAATCCAATAGGTAATTCAGAAGTAACGTCTCTGCCCAAAGACTGTGGAACTCGCTGCCACAGGGAATGGTTGAAGCAAATAATATAGATTCATTTAAGGGGAAATTAGACAAATGTGTGGGGGAGAAGGGACGAGATGGTTACGGTGGTAGATTTAGATGTGAAAAGGTATGGGAGGCTCAGGTAGAGCATAAGCATCGGCTGGACTTTGTAGGCTGAACAGCCTTGATTCTGTGCCGTATCTCCTCTGTAATCTGATGTAGTTAGCCCAGCTTTCCCACTCTTTCCCAGTAGCTCTATAACTTATTCCCCTTCAAATGTTGATCCAATTCCTTTTTGAAAGTTACAATTAAATCTGCTTCCACCACCCTTTCAGGCAGGACGTTCCAGATTATAATAACTCGCTGCATCAACATTTCCCACTCAACTCCTCTCTGCTTCTTTGTCAGTTACGGTAAATCTGTTACCTCTGGTTATGACACTTCTACTGGTGAAAACAGTCACTATTATTCATTCAATCAAATCCCTTGCTGATTTTGAACACCCTTAGAGTTCCACTCCTATCCCACCTTCATCCAGCAGAAAGAACTCTTCAGTTCATAGAATCATAGAAATCCTACAGTGCAGAAAGAGGCCATTCGGCCCATCGAGTCTGCACCGATCACAATCCCACCCAGGCCCTACCCCCATATCCCTCCATATTTACCCGCCAATTCCTCTCACCTACGCATCTCAGGACACTAAGGGGCAATTTTTAGCATGGCCAATCAACCTAACCCGCACATCTTTGGACTGTGGGAGGAAACCAGAGCACCTGGAGGAAACCCACGCAGACACGAGGAGAATGTGCAAACTCCACACCAAATAGATGACCCAAGCCGGGAATCGAACCCATGTCGTTGGAGCTATGAAGCAGCAGTGCTAACCACTGTGCCTCCCTATTGCCGTTAGAGGCAATAAAATGAAACAAAATTTCCTCCAACTTGTAAATCAAAGAAAAAGCTTTAAAAAAGAAACATCATTAGTCCAACACTTGAGGCCTCACCCTGGGCCATTCCAAGCTCTTTAACAATTCCAACAGGTTCTTATTTATACCAAGTCAGCTGATCACCACTTCATTTTGTCACTGGTTACATAGTTTACTGGGTCAGCTGACCCTTACAGCTTGTCACCATTGGTCTCACTGCATCAGATCCAATGTTATCATTGGTTACAATCTCACACCCCATGCTAAAACATCCACCCTGCCAGTGTCTCACACCAACTCCATCCTCACTCCACCCCTGTCCTGTGATAAATCCCTTCTTCTCCACTTTGGATCAGAGATGAGGCAGAGTTTCTGAAAAAGTGAAGTTAAAATCTATGGGAGGAGCAGGAATATCTAGATGCCCAATGAGAGTGGAGGGTATAACAAACATGACAAAAGCTAATGGAGTATTGGCTTTCCTTCCATCTCGAGTTGGAGTACAGAGTGGTGAAGTTATGCTGCAGCTGCTTACTGTCTGGCTGGAATTTTGCGTCGGCAGGATTTTACATTCTCGCCGAAGTCAATTGTCATGTGAATGGCTCACTGCATTTTACGGTCCCGCTCCCGCCATCATGGGGCTGTAAAAATCCACCATCTATTTGGAGGTATTGCTTTCAGTCCTGTCCTGTGTCCACCCTGTTAAATTCCTGTCTACTCCACCCCTGTCTCCTGCTAAATCCAAGCACTCTCCACTCCTGTCTTGCACTGAATCCCTGTCCTGTTCTATATACATCTCTGATACAGCCCTGACCAGTGCTGAGTCCTTACCGCTGCCACTCATATCCGTGCTAAAAATAATCTCCGCTCCACACCTGACTCATGCTAAATACTCTTGCTGTTCCTTCCCCATCCCAAACCACAAATTTGTACAGCATAATGTCTAACAAACCTATCTGAATTTTTTGAGGATGAAACTAATCTGGTTGATATGCAATGTTAATGGATGTTATTACCGTGGATTTCCAGATGGAATTCAATAAGGTTCCAAATGAGAGAATGTTACATCAAAATAGGATCACATGGAATTGGACGCAACCTATGAACTTTGATAGGGAATTGTTTAGAAGGTAGGAGATAGAGAATGTTGATAATGGATAAATATGGGCGATACGATGGCACAGTAGTTAGCACTGCTACCTCACAGCGCCAGGAACCCGGGTTCAATTCCCAGCTTGGGTCACTGTCTGTGCGGAGTCTGCATGTTCTCCTCGTCTCTGCGTGGGTTTCCTCCGGGTGCTCTGGTTTCCTCCCACAGTCTGAAAGACATGCTGGTTAGGTGCATTAGCCATGCTAAATTCTCCCTCAGTGTACTCGAGCAGGTGCTGGAGTGTGGCGACTAAGAGATTTTCACAGTAACTTCATTGCAGTGTTAATGTAAGTCTACTTGTGACACTAATAAATACACCAATAAATAAAAAGAGATGTATTCAAAATGGCCGGATGTGACTAGTTTTGCCCGTTTGGGATGTGTACTGGAACATCAACTTTTCTCTAAATTTAGATGTGATTTAGATGAACAGTTAGAGAGCCATGTATCAAGTTTGCTGAAGATACAATGATAGTTGGTGTAGTATTAGAATACCCGGCAGAGCAAGGGTTAATGTAGGACTAGGAAACATCAGCCACAGTGTCATGCAAGGAAAGACATGACCTGAGATCTGAGTCGCTTGTGGACTGGATAGAGACGTGTGTAGAAGTGAGCATGGAGTAAACTCATAGCTTGGGCTTTATTCGCTGCATATGTATTTATGTGTTATCAATAAACACTTAGGGGGTGTTCTCACTGGCTCATCACACCGGTTGATCGGCATGGCGAGCCAGTAAGATAGGACGAGGGTGGAAAATTGGGCTTGCACCCGGTTTCTCACCGTTCGCAGGGTTATCAACCCCTTTCTGCCGGCGAAATCAGCCTCACGCCCGGAACTCCTGCAGTGATGTCCCGGAACTGAGATGATTGACCTCCAACAACCACAACCATTTTTCCTTTTGGCGAGGTATGACCCCAACTAGCAGAGAGATTTCCCCCTGATTTCCATTGACTTCGGTTTTGTTTGGGCTCCTTGATGCCGTACTCGGTCAAATGCTACCTTGACGTCAAGGGCAGTCACTCCCATGTCTTCCCTGGAGTTCAGTTCTTTTATCCATGCTTGAGCCAAGCCGTAATAAGGTCAGAAGCTAAGTGGCCCCAAGTGGTAGCCAAACGGAGGGTCAGTGAGCAAGATATTGCTGAGTAAGTGCCCCTCAGTAGCACTGTGAATGACACATTGCATCACTTTGCTGATGACCAAGAGTTTTTTGTAATTTATTGAGATGAAAGTATTAGTTCAATGTCCGTGCTTAACCATTTACATGCTGATTGCAAAGAACTCGGTCAAACAAGCTTTCTTGAATTTAAACATAAAGGGGTTTCCGCTGAGTTAAGCACCCACCCAGGTTAAGATATAAAGATATTTTAAAAAGGCATACCCATACCCCGACCTTTATAGCGCGCGTGCATGTGGGCACGTGCACACACACATATGCACACACACACGCAAAATTACAATTTATACAGTAGGAAGTACATTTTGGCCAAATTAATATTCAATGTTAAAAGGTAAAAAAACAAGTTCACTGTTTATGAGTCCTTTGCCCGTGTCTGGTGCTGAGGCAGATATTTTCCATGGTGATCTTGAAATCCCCAGTAGATTTGAGGCTGATGAAAACTAAATTTTCTGGAGACAGTGACCAGAATTCTCTGGTTTCGCATGCCCAGCTATTGGCACTCAGCCAAATCTCCATTCACTGCAGCGGGACCAAAGAATTCCAGCCGTGGGCAAGGTCGGAGAATTCCGGCTGGAATCTTCTTTTAAACATAATCCAGCTTTCCCAGATGCCGTGAGTTTGCACCTGATGTTCCTTTCCTTTGAAATTCTCTATCTCTGGGATGGATTCCAGACCGTAACAGAGATAGGGTCTTGAACTTGAGAGAGAAAGGAAAGAGAGATGGTGTTATTGCTCTATTAACAAATTTCTTCCAGACTAAACAACCAGTGTGTTGTGAGAAGATTTTTCTAAATAGTTACTCTGGTCACATGATTTCTCTCTTCATAATGATTTCAGAAGGCAATTGATTGGTTTGTGTCTGGACAGGCTTTGGCTGTTGTTTTATGGCCTAGGTGATTAGTTTCTTCTGTCATAGGTTATAGGGTCATTGCCCTGGTCGGGTTTCTATTTCTGTCTAAAAGCAAGCTTTATAGAAATGCAAATGGTGGGACCCAGTACAGTTTCAATACCTATGTGAAGTAATTCTTAACTGTGAAATGTTCGAGAACTGTGAAATGTTCTACTTGTAATCCATATTGGAAACTTCTAGAAGCTGTCCAACTTGCAATTCCAAACATGTCAGGTGACTTGTGGCAGCCATCTTACACTGTTGTCTTTGCCTGCTTTTTAAAAGTCCAATGAAATGAAAGATTAATATCACAGGCACACATCACAGCATCATGACAACACTACTGACTGAAGTACTAAACTGAAGATTGAACCTAAATTATGACATTGAACATGAGAAGTTTAATATAAATATCACATTTAACAGTGAAATTAACTGGAAATGTTTGGATTCTTTATAGTGTCAGTTCTATATGTTTTGCACGCAATTATCTAGGATTAACTGTTAAGATTACAAATTGAGCAAATTGGATCAATCTGATTTGAATGATGTGGGAATCAAACTTGAGACAGATATCTCCAACTGGTTGCAGTCAAGTGAGTTCCTAAACGTTGGTATAGATAACAACTGGAATGATCTTTTGGAGTGCATTCAGATGTCAGGTTAGTTTTGGATGCAGAGCAGTTTAAACCTTGTGTAAACACTAAGGGCAGAATCTTATGGCCGTTCACGCTGATGGGATTTTCTGGTCCTGTGCAGTGAACGGAGATTTGTCTGGACACCTGAGGCTTTGAAATGTATTCAATTGTCAAGGCTTGCATTGACTCTGAAGCAAGGTATGATGATACCAGCTATGTCCTCTTCATTGCACTGTCAGGTTAGCATTGATTACACATTCAGGTGATGTTCATTTTGACTACAGCATTGAGATGTAAGGCTTCTGTTCTGATTGTCCCTTTAAGAGCAACACAATAAAGTAAGTGTAACATGGCCAGTGCTGCCCTTAAAGGGACAATCACCACAGCCTCTCTCCTGAGACCTACAGGTTTTACTGATTCATATTTGAGATTTATGAGGAATTACATAATACAGCCAAGTTCCATCTTATTATCTTTAGGACAAAATTGAAATTTCTACCATTATTGCTGTGAATTGGAGCAGTACAGTAATAAAGTTACACAAGATTTATACATACAATCACCCCAAAGATGAACTGTCCAGTGTGGGTCTCCTCGTAGGTAAACTGATGGGCCAGGCTACTTCATTTGACTGTAGTCCTGTTCTCCCTTTGTCAATAACTTTAGCACAGATCTTGTCCTGTTCATTGAGTTCCCAACATGCAGAGCCTATGAAGCCCCCATCACCAGCTACCACCAAGCATGCGGCTTGAGTTGTCTGCGTTGACAGTCATGCAAAAATACACATCTGTGTCTACCAACTGTTATTTGCTCGCTGGCTTTATCAGACTTTGAGTTGCCCAGTCACAGTACACATATTGCAAAACTCATTAACTCTTGCCCTGTCTTGCAAGATCCTCTCAGCTGCAAATGTCTTGTTTCTTAACCCCCGTGGCACCATCAGAGCTGCCTGCATTGTCTGCCTTTATCAGCCACCCAAACTGTTTGCATGGCCTGGCATTATCGGCCATTGGGACTGATTGCATTATCTGTTTTTATCAGCCACCCAAACCGATTGCAGCATCTGGCATTACCAACCATATAGAAAATGAACTAAATGTATCACAGCTTAGCAATATGGCGAACGTTTCCAAAAGAAATGTACCCATCAGCACTGTTTAACATTTCTCAAAGCATGCTGATCCATTTTGGTTGCGTTCTTGGCCTTCGCTCATCAAAGTTTGTTATCCATCTCCATAAATCCTCAGAGTAAGAATTAGAGAATGTTCTTGTTCTCCTTTTATCAGTGAAAGACAGCTTGTTACATTCAGCAGCTTTATTTTACTTCAAAAAGTATTTTCGCCTGGCAAAGCACTTCAATATCCACAAGAGCTAAGGGTCTGTACATTTTTACAGGCATGAAGCAAAATCATTTCATACTGACATTATGGTTGTAAATCCACCCTAAAACTCACTTGATCCTTTTGACTGACAGTCAAGCGCAGAAACCACAGAGTTCAAAAAGAACACACACTTTCTTTTCTGGCATGTTGTTCATTTTTCTGTTCCTTCTCCAATTCGGTCAAGTAATTACAGCAGCGACAGTGCACAGTCCCATCACATCGGTGATATTTACTACAAGCTGTTCAGACAATAGGGGGAAAAAAACACTCTAATTTATGATTTCTTTAAATTAGTCTCTCTGACAACTTTTAAATTGACGGGCACCACAGAAAGTGCCGGGTTACTTTGGGTGAGTGTGTTTCTCCAGCTCTGAAATTGCTGCTGGTATTGTCAAATTGCTACCCATGACTTAATTTTGTGAAAGTGACTGACACTCATGTCGAGAATGGGAAGGATCTCAAGTGCATTCATTTTTAAACGAGATGTGCTGCCATGTTCCATCAACATTATTCCAGAGATAATTTGCATTGTTCTACAGATTCAATTCCTTTCGTTCTGAGGAGGTTAGCTGACCCTGGCCACTGCACGTTAACACTGCACAGGCAAGCTTTATAAATTGCGCGTGCGGTTTTTCAAATTCCATAGAAATTGCCAACTTGAAAGTGGACTTGATAAGTTTCAAAATAATAAGCAAGTTGTGCCATGAAAAGGAGCAGCTCTCCCTGAAGCACATTAGATGCAGTATAATGTGGATAAATGTGAGGTTATCCACTTCGGTAGCAATAATAGGAAGGCAGGTTATTATTTGAATGGGTGTAAATTGAGAGAGGTGGATACACAGCGAGACCTTGGTGTCCTCGTGCATCAGTCGCTAAATGTAAGCGTGCAGTTACAGCAGGCAATAAAGAAGGCAAATGGTATGTTGGCCTTCTGTTATAATCCAGGCCAGAAACTCCAAAGTGTGTTATGAAGTCAGCCTAGACCATACGTTTTGCACTTTGAATTTGGCATGGGTAAGCAGAAGATATTTCACTCCAGGTACGATTCAAGTGACCCACTAGGGAGCTTTTATCAACCAAAGTTTATTTAAGAACACAGTTTATTTATTGTTACAAGTAGGCTTACATTAACACTGCAATGAAGTTCCTGTGAAAATCCGGCTGAGCTATAATAACAAAAATCAGCAATTACTTTTACTAATTACAAACAAGAAAAAAAATATTGTATAAACCTTAACAGCTAAGTATACTGTTCCAAACCAAACATCCCGGCAAACATAGTTCTAGGCCTAGCACAGAAAGTAAGTATTCTGACGTGATGCTGGCGTTTGCAGCTTCACAATAGCTGCTGTGAATTAGTCCTTTGGATATGGAATTGAAACGCTAAGGCTTTCCTCCCCTGGAAATTTCAGCACACTTCAAGAAATAGAGACACTCCTTGCCTCGAGCTTCTAGCTAGCCAGCCATTGACAGCAGAATTTCCAACACCAGGGAGAGAGACAGAAAAACACTGCTTTCAGCCTGCAGTCCAAAAGGCTTTTGCCAAAATGAAAACCTTTGGTTTTCTCCTGTGAGGAAAACACTGCCCAAAGGCGCCTGATCTGCCAAATCAACGATTCCCAAAAGGGTCATAAAACTCCAGGGCACTGCATTAGGCCAAATTAAAAATAAACATGGCTTCAATTATCCTGCTTCAGCAACCATAAGAGATTCCAGCACAGCCAGTATGGCATCAAAACCTAAAATGCCAGGCTTGCTTGAAAAAGCTGAAGAGAACATGATTAAAATGCATTTCTTAAAGGCACAGTAGCGTCACACTTATAGGAATTGGGATGTTTTACTGCAGTTGTACAAGGCGTTGGTGAGGCCACACCTGGAGTATTGTGTGCACCTTATCTGAGGAAGGATGTTCTTGCTATAGAGGGAGTGCAACAAAGGTTTAACAGGCTGATTTCTGAGATGGCCGGTATGTCATTTGAGGACAGACTAAATTGGTTAGGATTGTTTTCATTTGAATTTAGAAGAGTGAGAAGGAATCTCATAGAAACCTACAACAGGATTAGACAGGATAGATTCAGAAACAACATTCCAGATGGTTGGGGAGTCCAGAACTAGGGGGTCATAGTTTGAGGATAAGGGATAAACTTTTTAGGACTGAGGTGCGAAGACATTTCTATGGAATTCACTAATACAGAAAGTAGTTGAGGCAAAACACTGTGTGATTTCAAGAAGAAATTAGATGTAGCTCTTGGGGCTAAAGGGATCAAGGGATATAGGGGGAAGGCAGGATCAGGATATTGAATTTGATGATGAGCCATGGTCAAAATAAATGGCCGAGCAGTCTTGAAGGGCTGATTGGCCTACTCCTGCTTCTAGTTTCTACGTTTCTATGCTATGGTTGGGATTTTCTGTCCCGCCTCTGGCAGGAATGGTCGAGGGCGGAACGGAGAATTTGATGGACCAGCCAAAGGCCCTGCCCTGTTTCGGCACTTCAGTAGTAATACATCATGAGCCTGCTGAAAGTAACACCCCTATAACTTGTAAGAGGATGCAGTAATTATGCTTATATACATTCCTGAAATCTGATTTTTGTACTATTAACATAAAGCAGTTTTAGGGGTGTATATTCTTCTGTTGGTAAAAAGTGAATACAAACATTGATATGAGTACGTTGGTGAGCAAGATCAGTAGAAAGCAGCAATAGATTTTTCCCCTCCCATGCTTAAATGGATTTACGGAAGTCATCCTGCACAATGCCATTTGTTAAGAGTTGTCAATCAAGCCCAAGCATAGAATCCCTACAGTGCGGAAGGAGGCCCCAGATACTGACCTGAAGTGCAGTCCCCGGCCTTATTCTGAGGCATGGCGCCGCAGGACTATTTCCAGCCACAGCAGGCAGATTGGCCAACAGCTCTCCAAGGCTGGATTTCTGTCCAAGTACAGATTCAAATCCTGTCTGCTGCCAATCAGAGCTCAACTGAGCGTGAAGTATCAACGGGCCTGTCCGAGTCAGCGTTCCTCACCGACCCTCAGGATGACGGACGCCGAAAGCTCACCATCCTGAAAATTCAGGCCGTGGTTACTAACATCTTATCAGTCCAGAAACAGCTTTTCATCATCAAAAACTCTCTTACTTTTGAACAATCATTTTAACGATAGCAACTCATAATTTTGAGTTGCAGAATTTTGGACTCCAGAAGAAATCTGGGTGCTGTGATTTTTATTTGCATGTAATCTGCAGTGCTGCATCGTATTCAGGAACAGACACTGCAGATATCAGAGTGGAAATTACTTTTTCAGCAGGAAAATGGGAACATAGAATTTTAACGCCCAGCTTTTCTCTGCAGTGCACCATTTTTGGATATTATTTGGGGTGGGACAGAGAAAGATTAGCCCTCCTCACTCAGAGCCGTAGCTGGTGCAGTCATATTTGTGGGTTAGTTTTCTAAACATTTGATTTGATTTGATTTATTATTGTCACATGTATTAGTATAGACTGAAAAGTATTGTTTCTTGTGCACTATACAGACAAAGCGATTATTTTTGCAGGAATTCAGGCGAATGAGGGGGGGAATCTCACAGAGACTTATAAAATTCTAACAGGACTAGACAAGGTAGATGCAGGGAGGATGTTCCCAATGGTGGGGGAGTCCAGAACCAGGGGTCACAGTCTGAGGATTCAGGGTAGACCATTTAGGATGGAGGTGAGGAGACATTTCTTCACCCAAAGAGTGGTGAGTCTGTGGAATTCATTACCACAGGAAGTAGCTGATGCCAAAACTTTGAATGTATTCAAGGGGCGGCTGGATATAGCACTTGGGACGAACGGAATCAAAGCTTATGGGGAGAAAGCAGGATTAGCCTATTGATTTGGACGATCAGCTATGATCGTGATGAATGGCGGAGTAGGCTCGAAGGGCTGAATGGCCTCCTCCTGCTCCTATCTTCTATGTTTCTATGTTTACATAGAGAAGGAAAGGAGAGAGTGCAGAATGTAGTGTCACAGTCATAGCTAGGGTGTAGAGAAAGATGCGAGGTAGATCCTTTCAAAAGTCTGATGGCAGCAGGGAAGAAGATGTTCTTGAGTCAGTTGGTATGTGTCTTCAGACTTTTGTATCTTTTTCCCGACGGAAGAAGGTGGAAGAGAGCATGTCCAGGGTGCGTAGGGTGCTTGATTTTGCTGGCTGCTTTTCCAAGGCAGCGGGAAGAGTAGACGGAGTCAATGGATGGGAGGCTGGTTTGTGTGATGGACTGGGCTTCGTTCACGGCCCTTAAGGGAAGATAACCAAAATTCACACAAAGCACAGTGGCAAGCATGGTGGATTTAGGAAGGCTCTTCGCACTTTATTTATTTGTTGGAATGTGCTGCTTACAGCTGGCAAGCCAAAGAAGGAGAAAGTCAACATAGATAGGTGGAATTAGCCAAAAATACATTTATTTGAATATCAAATAATATAATTAATATTATGTTAGGTTGATTGGCCATGCTAAATTGCCACTTAGTGTCAGGGGGACTAATAGGGTATATATGTGGGGCTATGGTGATAAGGGCTGGGTGGGATTATGGTCGGTGCAGACTCAATGGGCCAAATGGCCTCCTGCACTGTAGGGATTCTATGATTCTATTCTATGATGTTTTTAAAAATACCAACACTAACAGCTTCATCTCTTGCATATGTCTGTTGTCTCCATATTAAGATCCAGGTTTGTCAAGCATTAAAACAATATAAATGACACAGAAGCCTCCCAGTAACTTTAGACACAGTGCTGAGTGTACTGCAAGAGATAAGGACAATGGAAAACAGAAGTTTTCGATTCTTCAGTATAATAGCCCAGTTGTGGTCTTCAACGCTGTGAAAATCAATTATTTTTTTTGTCTCCATTTAAAAGCAAACCCCATTGTAACTCTACAGTAGAATGCAAATTTGATCCAAGAATGTCCGTTCCGCAAGGAAAGGTAATGATTTTGTTCAAAAAAACATTTGCTGTGTTGACATCCGCATGTGAAAATTTATGAAGATTCTTTTTCCATTAACTTATTCATTGAGAGGCTAATTGCGTAGTTTTGAATTCAGCCTGGTAGTTTCACATAAATCATTTTGATTAGTTTGTTTTGCAGACTTTCTGGAGGCTGTACTGCAATTTCTGCCACCACAAATACAAATTTAAATCTGCTCTGCTCGGATCACCTGCAAACCTGCAGCAAATAAAATTATAATTCAATTCTACACACATCCTGAATAACAATAAGTCCAATGCAGGGAGGGAAAGTGTCATTAATGACCTACGTTCCATTGCCAATGTGAACATTTTAGCTTTCTGTATATGAATTGGTGACCATTTGTATTTTTAAATGTTGTAGGAAATACAAAAGGGTTAGTGTACCAAAGTGGTGTGGCTCCTCTGTAGGAAATACAGTTTGCAGTGTAAGTGATGTGTGCATCTGTTCTGTGGAATTGAGTGCTGGAAGATGATGGAATTTCTGTTAATGTGGTGCACAGGCAAGCAAATGATAGGATATCGAGAGCAAAAGCTCTTATCCTAATAATTTCCTCATTTTCACCAAACCCGCGCTTGACTTAACTTAAGCCTCTCCAACATGATTATACAGATGATTGCCAAACCAAGAAATGCTTTGGCACACACAGGCTTTTGCTTACCCAAACTTTGTCAGCTTTGACTGGAACAGATGAAAGATTATTTTCTCAGCTGCATTGTTAAGAATAGATTGTGTAAACTGTAGAGATTCCTCCTCACTTCAGACCAAATTGTCAAGGTGATCAATTGAATACTAAACTCCGTAATTGTCTTCCATTAACCCAGGTTCTTCTCTTAAAATTAGTTTTCCAATGTTTACTACTGGTTTTATTGCACCTGTAGTGCCCTCAGAAATGCTGTCGGCACATATCTGTTGCCTTGTGTTGGGACCAATCCTTGAGGCCAGTTCTGGACACCCGTATCTGTGAAGGCCCCAATTGCAGAGTGCTGCCCCTCCGATGTTGTCGCAGTAACTTGCTGGCACATTTATCAGTATTGGTTGGTCGGGCGGTGATCTGTGGACAAAAAAAATCTTTGGGAAGGCGATGGCCTTGTGGCATTATTGGTAAACTATTCATCCAGAAACTCAGCTAATGTTCTGGAGACCCAGGTTCAAAACCTGCCACGGCAGATGATGGAATTTGAATTCAATAAAAATATCTGGAATTAAGAATCTACTGATGACCATGAAACCATTGTCGATTGTCGGAAAAACCCCATCTAGTTCACTATTGCCCTTTGGAGAAGGAAATCTGCCGTACTTACCTGGTCTGGCCTAGACTTGACTCCAGAGCCCCAGCAATGTGGTTGACTCTCAACTGCCTTCAGGCAACTAGGGATGGGCAATAAATGGGGAGCCAGAGACGCCCATGTCCCACAAATAAATAAAAAGAAATCTGCTGGTCCCATGTGCCTGAAACCTTCATCAACCTCCAATGCTTTTGTGGGACAGCAGAGGGCAGACTAGGAGTGGTTCTTTCAAAATTACTCTCTATCTGGTGCACCAATCAATCCAGCACGGAGACCTTGGCCTACTGCCTAATATCTCATACAGCTGCGTGAAGGATGCCAGCTGTTATCTACCCACGGCTACAACCTGGAAACCATCACTCCTAGCCTCTTGAGCGGAACCGAGATCAGAACGCACATTCTGGTGAGCTCTCTCCTGAGCCTTCAAGTGGCCACTTAATTGAATTAATTGGCCTTTCTGTCTCCGTTTTGAGCCCTCCCACCTCGCAGCCCATCTCCAGAGGGCTGGGAAAATTCAGCCCGTGACTGTCTGTCCTTACTTTATTTTGTTAAATCACATTAAATTTGATCTGCTACCTGTCTATAATTTTCACCACTGTGCCTCTTTCGGTCTGCTACTCACAGTTAGCTACATTCCCAAATTCTGTGAAATTATTCCTTCTGACAGTGTAAGATGATGGACTGCAGAAAATCAAATCCATTGAGGATGGAGGTAGCTTCATACGGTGCACTTTGCTGATGGCTGAAGAGACCGATCAACAAGAGGCAGCTTCTGTCACAAGTGTCGAATACAAAGTGGTTACCAGCTGTTATTGTGTAGCCGCTGATGGTCATGGTGGCACGTGCCAGTCCATAGGTGATGTCACCATTTCCCTTTGTTGGCTAATGCCACCCAGGTGCCAAAATCAATGTTTAGGGCCTTGATGTCGCACTTGTAACCTTCATTGAAGCAGTGCTACTTAGTCTTCAGCTCTGGCTACCTCGTCATACAGGAAACTCCTGGGTATGCACCTGTCTGCCATCCTGTTCATGTGCCTGAAGTTGCCTTTGCTTGGTGAATGCCAACATATTTAGGAGATTTGTCTTTGGGAGAACTGCCGCATTCGCGCTCCTGTCCTTCCATGAGATGATGAGAATGCATCGCGTACAGGGAAGCAATGGTGACATGTGTGGTGGTCAGCTGACCAAGTATTAATAAAAAGCAGATGTGGATTGTGGGGAGCATTTGTGGCCCAGGGTGTGGCCCAAGTGATGGTGTAATGAAGTTTCTTTATTAAACCTTTACTTTGATTTACTCTGTGAAGTTAGTTCTTTTATTGCTTGCTGCTGGAGTATCCTCACTGCCGGATGAGCAAGCTGAAAACTCTTGAGCTGCACAGTTTGATAGTGCGGCCCCCTTAAGGGGGCATTCCCTAAGGCCCAGGTGGTCGGGCCGGACTCTATGGAGTGTCGAGGCAGGAAGCTGAGCCAATGGCCTGTCGAGGATATGTCTCCTGGGTTGGGGGAGGATCCGAGGGTAGTACAAAAGGAATAATGTACAGTCGCATTATTATTCTGTCTGACCCTGTTGTAAATATAGTTATTTGTTCATTGGCAATAAAGCTTTTTGTTCTTTAGCTTCATCGAGTTGCTCCCGATTTATTACAGATGGCACAACGTCTGACAGCTTGAGAGTGGAGAATGGAGTGAAACAGGGCTGTATCCTAGCCCCCACTTTTTATGCTGTTTTATGTGATAAAGAGCAGTGTTTCTAATGCTGACCCCTGGGGGACACCATTCTAAACTTCCCTCCTGTTTCAGAAACAACTGTTCACTATAACTCTCTGCTTTCTGTCCCTCAGCCAATTCTGTTTCCACCGTTGCAGTCTTTCATCCCAAAGGCTTCTATTCAGCTAACAAGTCCATCAGATGGTACTTTATCAAATGCCTTCTGAATGGTCTATACACACAATATGAGCTGCACAACCTTCATCGATCCTCTTTGTAAATTTGGACAAATTTATTTGCACCAGGACTAGAAGAAAAAAATCCCAAGAACAGCTGATGTGAAATTTCAGCATGTAATTTCCACTGGCTCCTTAACAATTTCACCTCCCAATATGAACATGAATCTAACTTCCCGGGATATTTCAGAATAACACCTCAATGTTTCTCTGAATCATTTCTGCTCTGCCTTTAGATGAACTTTATATTTCTTATTTCATTTAAAAAAACATACCGCTGCCTTCCTTTTATACTCAACCTCCAAAATTTAGTTGGTCAAAATCTTGTAAGTAGAGTTGAAGATAATTCTTGCCAGAGTAGAGAAAAGGGGTTAATTTCCACAGTGTAAAGGGTTAATGTGAAATATGTAAATCACATCATCAGTGACGTAGGAGCACGTTGGCGACACAGCCTGTTGAGGGATGGTTCTGTGTCAAGCCTTGTCCTGTATGTGGTTAGAAGAATGCTTAATGAAAGGTAAACTTTACCAACATCCTTGCCTCTAGCAATCCATATCGATCTTGACCTAAGCTAAGACGCACATCGATGATAACAGAACTTATAAATAGTGTTCTATAAATCATCTTAAACAGCAGCAGCAGCACAGGTACAATGCACATGTAGAGGGCCTTCAAAATCAAAAACATTGCATCCTTTCAGGGCAGAGAAATCGAAGTCAAGTTGGGAAGTGAGGCAGAGAGGCAACATTCAACTGGGGAACGACCATGAGAGAGATTTTATTTATATTCATTCATGGGATGTGGGCATTGCCAATAGGGTCAGCAGTTATTGCCCATCCCTAAATACCCTTGGGAAGGTGGGGCTGAGCCACCCCCTTGAATCCTCCAGTCCGTGTGGTCCGGGAAGAGATTTCCAGGATTTTGACCCTGCGACAGTAAAGGAACAGATATACAAACATCAGGATGGTGTGTGACTTGGAGGGTGGTGGTGTGCCCATGGATTTGCTGCTCTGATCTTTCTAGATGGTAGAGGTTATGGGTATGGACGGTGCTTTTGGAGGCGGCTTGGTGAGTTGCTGCAGTGCATCTTGTGGATTAAGACATCAAATTCATGCCAGCTAGATGTGAAGATACTGTTAAACAATCTACTCAGCGGAGAGAGGCTACCAATTGTTCCACTGCTGCAACTGAACGCTGGTGGGGGAGGAAGCGAAGATTGAATGTGGTGGATGGGGAGCTGATTAAGTGGCTGTTTTGTCCTGAATAGTATCCAGCTCCCTGCGCAATATCCGAGCTGCACTCATCCAGGCAAATGGAATGTATTTCATCACACCTCTGTCTTGTGTCTTGGAGATGGTGGAAAGGTTTTGTGGAGTTAGGAGGTGGGTTACTCACCATAGTATTCCCAGCCTCTGACCTGCTCTTGTAGCCTCAGTATTTATATGGTTGGCCTAGTTTAATTTCTGGTCAACTCCTAGGTTGTTGATTGTAGGGTACTCAGCAACTGCAATGCAATTGAAGTGTCAAGGGGAGACGATTAGATCCTCTGAAGAGTGAATACAAATGGGAGAAGGAGAGAGAGAGAGAGACCATGATTGGGAAGGGTGAGAGTAGTTGCCAATGGGAGATCATGAAGGAAGAGCATGAGCTTCCATGGTTTAGAGAAGGGGAAAGAGAAACTGCGAGCCGGAAGGAGAGATGTTTATTAACACTACAGCTGTGGGAGCACGGATATGGCTGGCAATCCAGTCCGAAGGAGACTAAAGGTTTCCTTGAGAGGCAGGAGTGAGCATTCCTGCTTCTCCTGGCCCACAAGGATTGCTAAGGATTCCATTTAATTTGCCGAGTTGACAGCTCTCGCATCTCTTTTGCTGGTAGTTTCCCAACCCCTGGGAAATTTGTGCAGCAATAGTCAATTTTAAATGTTCCGGGGGGGGGGGGGGGGGTCACCATTTATATATGGTTACTGAAGCGTCTTGCCTCTTCATTGCGACTCATTAGGCTGCCTCTATATTCAGCATTGGTTGCACTATGTGTTGAATACCTATTCTTTGTACTTAACTCTTTTTCACCTTTTTCATCTGTTCCAGTGGGCACATTGTAGATCCTGCCATTGGCCTATTCTATGCACTATATATTGCATCATGAATGGGCTGGGCACAGGATGGTGAGAATCTGGAATGCACTACCTGGGAAGGTAATGGAGGAAGGGAGCCTTACAACCTTTAAAAAATATTTGGATGAGCACTTGAAATATTGTAACACTCAAGGGTATGGGAGAAGTGCAGAAAAATGGGATTGGCGTGCCTTTAGTGGGAGTTATTGCCGGTACAGACTAGATGGGCCAAAGGGCCTTTTCTGCACGGTATGCCTCGATAACTCCATGACACTGACTCTCTCACACACCCATTATAATCACATTTCAGCTAAACCCTCAGTTCTTAAACCAGGAGAACAATGTGTCACAGAGGAGAGGTGATGGCCTAGTGGTATTATTGCTGGACCTTAATCCAGAAACTTAACTGATGTTCTGGGGACCCGGGTTCAAATCCCGCCAAGGCAGATGGTGGAATTTGAATTCAATTAAAAGAAATCTGGAATTAAGAATCTACTGATGACCATGAAACCATTGTCAATTGTTGGAAAACCCATCTAGTTCACTAATGTCCTTTGGGGAAGGGAATCAGCCGTCCTTACCTGGTCTGACCTACATGTGACTCCAGAGCCACAGCAGTGTGGTTGACTCTGAACATTGCCCTTCCAAAGGCAACTAGGAATGAGCAATAAATGCTGGCCAGCCAGTGATGCCCAAGTCCCACGAATGAATAAAAAAAAGGTTTGGCTGCTGCAGGATGTTCTGAGTTTCCCTGAAGTTGTGTGTCTACCTCCAATGTGCGCATTTATTACCCTATGCGTGATAGCTAAATAACTAAGTAAAGTGAAGAGGTACTTCAACACATTATGCCATCTCTGCGATTGGAAGGTTGTTTCATAGTATCTTCACATCTATGAATTTGGCGTTTAATAATACACAGAGGAAAATCTACTTACTTGCAACAAAATCATAAATAGAAACATAGGAAATAGACGGAGGAGGAGGCCGCTTGGCCCTTCGAGCCCTTTGAGCCATTCAATATGATAATGGTTGATCATGCACTTTCAGTATCAGCCATGAATATAAATGATGGGTTTATAATCTTATTAGAAGCGCCAAATGAACATCTTGTCTGACAGTAAGAAAACTCTAGCCATAATGGTAATTATACTTTTTCAGACAAAATTATGCACAACACAATATAACATACTTATGTCCAGCTCTTAAATCATTGCTGTTAAATCCAAGAATGCCCATTTGTTCATGATAGGAATGGACTTGGATCATTGTTTGCAATGAACTTACATTTTGGTAAAGCACTCTGCTGTTTTATTATTGTTGTGACATTCGAGTTTCTGTTGTTTTCATTTATATTCAAATATGATATCATAGTCATAACCAGGCAAATGTTTCTGGAATGAAAGCACATATCACATTTGACAACCTTCATTGGATATCTGCGCATTTTGGTAATCATAAGGAAGCTTGTAAAAATGCAAAAGCTCGTCAGCATCTTTGATCTGCAGCACACTCTTTTATAGATGGTGCCAGGTACCTTCCATCTGTCAGTCCTTGTCGATGTAAATGACAATTCTTTATGGAATAGAATTATAGAATCCCTACGGTGCAGAAGGAGGCCATTTAGCCCATCAAGCCTGCACCAACAACAATCCTACCCAGGCCTTATGACTGCAACCTCATGCATTTACCCTGCTAGTTCCCCCTGACAGAAAGGGCAATTTAGCATGGCTAACCCACCTAACCCACATATCTTTGGAGTGTGGGAGGAAACTGGAGCCAAAGGAAACCCATGCAGACATGGGGAGAACGTGCAAACTCCACACAGACTGTCACCCGAGGCCGGAATTAAACCCGGGTTCCTGGCGCTGTGAGGTAGCAGTGCTAACCACTGTGCCATCGTGCCTTATGGAAGCAGCTGTATGGGATCTTTGTCCATACATGTTACGTTGTATATGATAGTGAACAGCATTGGAGGTGTTCTGAAAAACCATAGAAGCATTGCAGCAGGTTGTAACATTATTTTAATGTAGCCAAAACGTATAACCTTCATTACACGATATTGCAGTCATAGTCATTCTCTTTTCAGACTAGCGTTATATAAGGGTCTATTTATACTGGTTGTTATATATTGGTCTATTTATTAATGCCGATCAACTTTTTCCTTTTCATTTTGATCAAGCTGTAATTTGGTAATGATGCCTGTGACACTACAGAGTTCCACTGAAAATGGAGGAAGATCAGGCAGCACGGTGGCACAGTGGTTAGCACTGTTGCCTCACAGCGCCGGGGACCCAGGATCAATTCCGTCCTTAGGTCACTGTCTGTGTAGAGTTTGCAAATTCTCCCCATGTCTGCATGGGTTTCTTCTGGATGCTCCGGTTTCCTCCCACAGTCCAAAGCTATTAGGTAGATTGGCCATGCAAAATTGTCTCTTACTGTCAGGGGGACTTGTAGGGTTAACACATGGGGTTACGGGGATAGGGCCTGGGTGGGATTGTTGTCGGTGTAGGACTGATGGGCCAAATGGCCTCCTTCTGCACTGTAGAGATTCTATGATTCAATGATGTTCAAATCTGGCCACATTTACATTTTACCAAAACACAGTGGGGAGATCTGTTTATGATCGTGCTGACTCTGTTTCTTTGCAAAAACACTGATTCTACATAATTTCAGAATGAAAAACTCCTTTTGACATTGAAACAAATACATTTGGAACTTGTGCTTACTGAGAATAATGCAGCCTAATTGGCAGAAACAAAATCATCCTGATATCCAGGAACATAGGAAGAGGATTAGAGCATTAATTTGGTTTTGTTTCACCATTCAATTAGATCATGGTGGGTCTGTATCTGTGTACTATCTATTTATCCTGATTCTGCAATTCTTAATAACCTTGACTGTCAAACTCGGTTTTTAAATGTTTACTTGACAATCTCGTTTTGGGCAAAAAGGTGCCAAATTTCACTACCCATTTGTGTGAAAAAGTGCTTCGTGACATCACCTCTGAACGGCTTGGTTCTAATTTTGAGGGGTTATGCCCATTTATTTATTACCTTATGGAATGTGGGCACAGCGGGTAAAGCCAGCATTTGCGGCCCATCCTTAATTGCCCTTGAGAAGATGATGGGAAGCTGCCTTCTTGAAGGGCTGCAATCTAACTGAAGTAGGTACACCCATGGGATTGTTGGGGAGGCAGTTCCAGGATTTTGATACAGTGACGAACAGTGATATAGTTCCAAGCCAAGATGAAAGTGAAATATGAAATATTGATATAGTTCCAAGTCAGGCCTGGAAGGGAACTTGCAGTTGGCAAGCTCTCATGTGTCCACTGCCCTTGGTCATGATATATGGTAGTGGCTTTTGGATGCTGCAATGTATCTTGAAGATGGTACGCACTGCTGGAACTGAATTATTGGATTATCCCACCAGAGGAAATAATTTCACTTTGTGGATCCTATCAACGTCTTTATTCATTTTAAACACCTTAATTAGATCATTTTTAATCTTCCAATACTCAACAGAATACAAGGCTTTTCAATGCAACCTGTTCTTATAATTTAACCCTTTTAGCCTCAGTATCATTCTGTTGAATCTGGACCATATCCGAGGGTGATATTTCCTTCATGACGTTAGATGCACAGATCAGAATGCGATACTCTAAATGGGGTTCAGTTGGATGTTCATATTTCAACATAGATTCCGACCTTTGCATTCCCACCTCCTGAAGATAAAGCCTGACATTCCATTAGCCTTTTATATTAATTTTTGTACCTGCCCACTGGCTTTTAGTGATTTCTCCACTTGGGCCCCTAAATCGATGCTCCGACACGGTTCCTAGCTTCTCACCATTTGGGAAATAATCTGATGTTTAGGTCACACTTCCCACATTGAATTCCATCTGCTATAATTTTTTTTTCGACTCCATTAATCAATGCCCCATTGCAACTTTCTGCATCCATCCACACTATTTACTGTGGCACCTCATTGGGTGTCATTGACAACTGTGTATTGATGATCCTTTAATGCCTCACAATGAGCTAGGGAGATACTTAAGCAGTATAAATATGAAGTGCTTTGCTGACTCAGTTGTGGAGTGCTGGAGGTTGTGAGCAATAGTGCAGCGAGCTGTGAGAAAAGCCAGGTTTTCAGATCCACACTGGGCAAACCGTGTTAAAGGCTCAATCACACTGAGCCAAAGCTGAGGCTCAGAACTTTAGTTAAGTCACAAATGTGAGGCTGGAGATTTGAACAAACTATTGTGTTTCAGTTTGGGAGGGAGATTGTAGAAGGTTTGGGGTTTGTGTAGATTGGTGGGAGTGTAGGGTTTCAGTTTGGGAGGGAGATTGTAAAAGATTTGGGGTTTGTAGATATTGATGGGAGCGTAGGGTTTCAGTTTGGGAGGGAGATTGTAGAAGGTTTGGGATTTGTGTAGATTTGGTGAGAATGTAGGGTTTCAGTTTGGAGGGGAGATTGTAGAAGGTTTGGGGTTTGTAGATATTGGTGGGAGTGTAGGGTTTCAGTTTGAGAGGGAGATTGTAGAAGATTTGGGGATTGCAGAGATTCCAAACCCACAACCACTTCCATCTAGAAGGAAAAGAGCAGCAGATACATGGGAACACCAGCACCTGGAAGTTCCCCTCCATGCCACTCGCCGTCATGACTTGGAAATATATCGCTGTTCCTACGCAGTCGCTGGGTCAAAATCCTGGAATTCCCTCCCTAAAGGCATTGTGGGTTAAACCACAGCACATGAACTGCAGCGATTCAAGAAGGCAGCTCACCACCACCTTCTCAAGGGCAACTAGGGATGGGCAGTAAATGCTGGCCAGCCAGCGACGCCCATGTCCCACGAATGAATGAAAAAAGACGTTTGGGAGGGAGATTGTTTAAGATTTGGGGTTTGCAGAGATTGGAGGGAGTGTAAAACATGTAGCCTGCACCTGATTATTCAGATATTCCGTCTTTATTGTAATGCTCCATGCATAAGATAGCCATACACAGTAACTACCCCCAGCAGGCATATATTGCATCAATCAGGAACATTTAGTTCTGTCCAATTGAGGTGACAACATATCTTGACTTTATATTGAAAGAGTTATCCACAGCTTTCTGTTCTAGAAGATGAGTTCCCTGGTAAAGATGGACAATACCGTCCCAGGCTCGCTAATGATGTGGAAATTGGAATTTCCAGATTACAATCAGCCTCGCACTGATTTCCAGTTGTAAATAAAAAGGGCCTGGGAGAGTCACGATCAGCTGGATGCCGGCCGGCTGGAGTGACGCCCGCTACAGGTCCCCCCCACCCCGACAGTTCCCAGCCTGCTGCGCTATCCGAGCAGCGCAGCGGGCCGGGAAAATCGCACCCGAAGACTTTGATCGTGTGCACTGAACAGAATATGTGCACGGTTGAGAAACATATTGAATAGACTTTTTAAGAGCTGTGTAATTTAATTTTACATGTATCCAGTGTTAGGGAGGGAGGCTTTGTTCATGAAGATGATTCTGGTTGTGTCGACTGTGGCCAGCAAGTGAAGAATGTGATGAGGGAAGAAGGGGAAAAATGAGAGAGAGAGCGACCTTGTAGAGTAAATTCTTCAATTCCATTCAGTTGCACATAGAATTGTTAGTTACATCAATATTATTTCTTGGTATGTTACAAATCCTTTTGCTTCAAATTATGGTTCAATTCTATTAGGTTAGATTCTAATATTGGTGCTACCATGGCAACTGAAACGTCTGGAGCACTTGAAACAATTAATTTGAAGTCTAGAGACCTTCCTTTCTGAATTACGCTAAAAATAAAGGGCTAAATCTTGATTCTCCTGCATAATTCTAACATACCACTTTTTATTGATTCCTCTAAGTTTAAAGTTCCAATCGGTTATTTAATCTGTATTCCTTAAAATTGACTAAGCCAATAACTCTATATCTATGTTAGATAATAAATTTGATGTTATGGGGCATGAGTTTCATTGAAGGATTGTTATAGTAGTACCTGTTATTTCCGTAGGGCATGCTATAATAAGCCTTTTCAATAACAAAGATGTCACCCTTCATGATACACGATAGATGGCATTTTATTGTGAGAATGTATCACCTGCGTTTGTGCAATTTGGCCACTGGGTTCCTACAAAGTGCTCAAAAGTGTTTTCTGAAAATATTTTCCATGTGCCATTTTGTGACTGAAATTTCAATAGAATTAAACAATTCAAAATTACAAATGTACAGGGCTATGTGCACGGGAGCGGAACTGGCTGGGAAGCAATTTCCAACAGCCAACATAGGTAGAGAATTACAGCATAGTTACTGCTCAGAAGGGGGTTATCTGGCTTGTTGTGCTATTATGTGAAGATGCCGGCGTTGGACTGGGCTAAACACAGTAAGGAGTCTAACAACACCAGGTTAAAGTCCAACAGGTTTATTTGGTAGTAAACGCCACTTGATCTTGAATCTTGATCACTTGATCACTTGAAGTGATCACTTGATCACTTGAAGTGGCGTTTGCTACCAAATAAACCTGTTGGACTTTAACCTGGTGTTGTTAGACTCCTTGTTGTGCTATTGCCAGCTCTCTGGGAGAGACTACTTACCTCGTCTCACTCTCCGTCTCTCCCCCCCCCCCCCCCCCCCCCACCAGCCTGCTTGCAAATTTTTTTCTCTCAGGATAATTGTACAATCCCCTTTTGAAAGATATGATTGGATCTGCCTCCACTACACTTGCAAGCATTGCATTCCAAATCCAAACATTTTCCCTCATGTGACTGACGCTTCTTTGGTCAATTGCCGTAAATCAGTGTCTTCTCGACCCATCTGCCAAATGGAAATAGCTTTTTTTTAATCTTCTCTGTCCAGGATTGCAAACACTGATATCCTAGTGTAAGCTAATAATTAAAATGATTTTAAAAATGTCAGAGGATAGACTTCAGAGTCTTTATTGAGGTAAAATTTGTATGTGTGTGTGTGCGTGTGTGTGCACACCTTTTGATTATGCATTGTAACATGAATAAGTGCTTTGATCAAGGAAAGGCAGATAATTCTGATTTTCCAATCTTCAGTAGCTGTAGGAATTCAAAGTTGTTGCAATTCAGTTTCGAGCTGGGTTTGGGCATATAGGGCTGGGTTTTGTTCCAACGCTGATTGGAGAAAGGGTGGGACAACTGTGTCGCTTCTGAGGAGGAGGAGGCCTGACACAGTTAAGTACAGTCAGGCCCATCTCATTGTCAAGCCACCCAGGCGATTAAGGCCCCTGGAGGGGGCAAATCCTGCCAATCAGAAGCTGACAGTTCTCCATTGCTGGCAGCACCATGGGGTGTGATTACCACTGTTAACAATGCTCCAAGGCCTAGTTCCAGCATTTATTGCCCATTCCTAGTTGCCTTTGAGAACATATAGAACATAGAACATAGAACATAGAACATTACAGCGCAGAACAGGCCCTTCGGCCCACGATGTTGCACCGACCAGTTAAAAAAAAAACTGTGACCCTCCAACCTAAACCAATTTCTTTTCGTCCATGAACCTATCTACGGATCTCTTAAACGCCCCCAAACTAGGCGCATTTACTACTGATGCTGGCAGGGCATTCCAATCCCTCACCACCCTCTGGGTAAAGAACCTACCCCTGACATCGGTTCTATAACTACCCCCCCTCAATTTAAAGCCATGCCCCCTCGTGCTGGATTTCTCCATCAGAGGAAAAAGGCTATCACTATCCACCCTATCTAAACCTCTAATCATCTTATATGTTTCAATAAGATCCCCTCTTAGCCGCCGCCTTTCCAGCGAAAACAATCCCAAATCCCTCAGCCTCTCCTCATAGGATCTCCCCTCCATACCAGGCAACATCCTGGTAAACCTCCTCTGCACCCTCTCCAAAGCCTCCACATCCTTCCTGTAATGTGGGGACCAGAACTGCACACAGTACTCCAAGTGCGGCCGCACCAGAGTTGTGTACAGTTGCAACATAACGCTACGACTCCTAAATTCAATCCCCCTACCAATAAACGCCAAGACACCATATGCCTTCTTAACAACCTTATCTACTTGATTCCCAACTTTCAGGGATCTATGCACACATACACCTAGATCCCTCTGCTCCTCCACACTATTCAAAGTCCTCCCGTTAGCCCTATACTCAACACATCTGTTATTCCTACCAAAGTGAATTACCTCACACTTCTCCGCATTAAACTCCATCCGCCACCTCTCGGCCCAACTTTGCAACCTGTCTAAGTCTTCCTGCAAACTACGACACCCTTCCTCACTGTCTACCACACCACCGACTTTGGTGTCATCAGCAAATTTGCTAATCCACCCAACTATACCCTCATCCAGATCATTAATAAATATTACAAACAGCAGTGGCCCCAAAACAGATCCCTGAGGTACACCACTTGTAACCGCACTCCATGATGAATATTTACTATCAACCACCACCCATGGTGGTGAGTTGCCTTCTTGAAACGCTGCAGTCCATGTGCTGTGGGTTGACCCACAATGCTGTTAGAGAGGGAATTCCAGGATTTTAACCCAGCGACTGCAAAGGAACCCTGAGTGGTTTGGAGGGTAACTTGCAGGTGGTGGTGTTCCCATGTATCTGCTGCCCTTGTCCTTTCAGATGGAAGTGGTTGTAAGTTTGGAAGGTGCTGTCTAAGGGTCTTTAGTGAATTGCTGCCGTGCATCTTGTAGATAGTACACACTGCTGCTACTGAGCGTTGGTGGTGGAGGGAGTGGATGTTTGTGGATGTGGTGCCAATCAAGTGGGCTGCTTTGTCCTGGATGGTGTCAAGATTGTTGAGTGTTGTTGGAGCTGCACCCATCCAGGCAAGTGGGGAGTATTCCATCACACTCCTGACTTGTGCCTTGTAGATGGTGGATAGTCAAGAGGTGAGTTACTCACTGCAGTATTCCTAGCCTCTGACCTGTTCTTAGAGTCATAGAGGTTTACAGCATGGAAACAGGCCCTTCGGCCCAACTTGTCCATGCCACCCTTTTTTTTAACCACTAAGCTAGTCCCAATTACCTGCATTTGGCCCATATCCCTCGATACCCATCTTACCCATGTAACTGTCTAAACGCTTTTTAAAAGACAAAATTGTACCCACCTCTACTACTATCTCTGGCAGCTTGTTCCTGACACTCACCACCCTCTGTGTGAAAAATTGTCCCTCTGGAGACTTTTGTATCTCTCCCCTCACCTTAAACCTATGCCCTCTAGTTTTAGACTCCCCTACCTTTGGGAAAAGATATTGACTTTCTAGCTGATCTATGCCCCTCATTATTTTATAGACCTCTATAAGATCACCCCTCAACCATCTACAGTCCAGAGAAAAAAGTCCCAGTCTATCAAGCCTCTCCTTATAACTCAAACCATCAAGTCCCGGTAGCATCCTAGTAAATCTCTTCTGCACTCTTTCCAGTTTAATAATATCCTTTCTATTATAGGGTGACCAAAACTGTACACAGTATTCCAAGTGTGGCCTTACCAATGTCTTGTACAACTTCAACAAGACATCCCAACTCTTGTATTCAATGTTCTGATCAATGAAACCAAGTATGCCGAATGCCTTCTTCACCACTCTGTCCACCTGTGACTCCACTTTCAAGGAGCTATGAACATGTACCCCTAAATCTCTTTGTTCTGTAACTCTCCCCAATGCCCTACCATTAACTGAGTAAGTCCTGCTCTAGTTCAATCTATCAAAATGCATCATCTCACATTTATCTAAATTAAACTCCATCTGCCATTCGCTAGCCCACTGGCCCAATTGATCAAGATCCCATTGCAATCCAAGATAACCTTCTTCACTGTCCACTGTGCCACCAATCTTGGTTCTTGTAGCCACTGTGTTTTTGTGGCGAGTCCAGTTGAGTTTCTGGTCATTGGTAACCCCAAGGATGCTGAAGGTGGGGGATTCAGTGATGGTAACACCATTGAATGTCAAGGGGCGGTGATTAGAGTCACTGCCACAACAACCACCATATCTATCTGGATATTGTCCAGATGTTGTTGCATTTAAACATGGACTGCTTCAGTATCTGAGGAGTTGTGAATGGTGCTGAACATTGTGCAATCATCAGTGAACATCCCCACTTCTAACTTTATGTGGGAGTGAAGGTCATTGATGAAGCAGCTGAAGATCATAGAATCATACAGCGCAGAAGAGGCCCTTCGGCCCATCGAGTTCACACTGACACATTAGAAACACCTGAATTCCCACCTAATCCCATCTGCCATTACTTGGCCCGTAGCCCTGAATGTTATGATGCGCCAAGTGCTGATCCAGGTACTTTTTAAAGGATGTGAGGCATCCCGCCTCTACCACCCTATCAGGCAGCGCATTCCAGACTGTCACCACCCTCTGGGTAAAAACGTTTTTCC
This sequence comes from Mustelus asterias, assembly GCF_964213995.1. Taxonomy (NCBI): domain Eukaryota; kingdom Metazoa; phylum Chordata; class Chondrichthyes; order Carcharhiniformes; family Triakidae; genus Mustelus; species Mustelus asterias. The sequence goes on from NC_135823.1 coordinate 41,396,487, forward strand.
TCACATCCCCCTGAACCTCCTGCCCCTCACCTTGAACCTATGTCCCCTTGTGACTGACCCTTCAACGAAGGGGGGCAGCTGCTACTTATCCACTCCGTCCATGTCTCTCATAATCTTGTACACCTCAATCAGGTTGCCCCTTAGTCTTCTCTACTCCAATGAAAACAACCCAAGCCTACACAACCTCTCTTCATAACTATAATGTTCCATCCCAAGGATGAGTACATTCTTGTCAAATGACTCCTTCCATAGTGTATCAACTCACACTTTTCAGGGTTAAATTCCACCTGCCATTTATCTGCTCATTTGACCATTCCATTTATATCTTCTTGTAGCCCAAGACACTCAACCTCACTGTTAACCATCTGTCCAATCTTTGTGTCATCTGCAAATTTACTCATCCTACCTCCCACACAGTCATCAATGTCATTTATATAAATGACGAATAGTAGGGGGCCCAACACAGATCCCTGTGGTACGCCACTGGACACTGGTTTCCAGTCACTAAAGCAGCCTTCTGTCATCACCCTCTGTCTCCTACAACTGAGCCAATTTTGAATCCATTCTATAAAATTACCCTGTATCCCATCTGAATTTACCTTCTTTACAAGTCTCCCATGTCGGACCTTGTCAAAGGCTTTGCTGAAATCTATGTAAATTACATCGACTGCACTACCCTCGTCTATACACCTGGTCACCTCCTCAAAAATTCATTCAAATTTGTTAGGCATGACCTCCCTCTGACGAAGCCATGCCAACTATCCCTGATCAAGCTTTGTCTCTCCAAGTGGAGATAGATGCTCTCCTTCAGAAATTTCTCCAATAGTTTCCCTGACTCACTTGTCTGTAGTTCCCTGGTTTATCTCTATAACCTTTCTTAAATAGTGGGACCACAGTAGCTGTTCTCCAGTCGTCTGGCACCTCCCCGTGGCCAGAGAGAAATTGAAAAGATGGTTGGACCTAAGACACTATTTTGAGAGACTCCTGCAGAGATGTCCTGGAGCTGAGATGACTGACCCTCCACAACCACAACCATCTTCCTGTGTACCAGGTATGACTCCAACCAGCAGAGAGTTTGCCCCCTGATACCCATTGATTCCAGTTTTGCTGGGGCTCCTTGATGTCACACTCGGTCGAATGCGGCCTTGATGTCATAAGAACATAAGAACATAAGAAATAGGAGCAGGAGTAGGCCATCTAGCCCCTCGAGCCTGCCCCGCCATTCAATAAGATCATGGCTGATCTGACGTGGATCAGTACCACTTACCCGCCTGACCCCCATAACCCTTAATTCCCTTACCGATCAGGAATCCATCCATCCGCGCTTTAAACATATTCAGCGAGGTAGCCTCCACCACCTCAGTGGGCAGAGAATTCCAGAGATTCACCACCCTCTGGGAGAAGAAGTTCCTCCTCAACTCTGTCTTAAACCGACCCCCCTTTATTTTGAGGCTGTGTCCTCTAGTTTTAACTTCCTTACTATGTCAAGGGCAGTCACTCTCACCTCACCTCTGGAATTCAGCTCTTTTGTCCATGTTTGAACCAAGGCTATAATGAGGTCAGGAGCTGAGTGACCCTGGTGAAACCCAAACTGGGCGTCACTGAACAGGTTATTGCTGAACAGGTGCTGCTTGATAGCACTGTCGATGACCCTTTCCATCACTTTACTGATGATTGAGAGTAGACTGATTGGTGGGTTGGATTTGTCCTGCTTTTTGTGTACAGGACATACCTGGGCAGTTTTGAGGATGGAATGGAGGTAACGGGAAAGGGTTTCCTGTGTGGAGGGTTCAAGGAAAGGGCAAGAGTGATTTTTTCAGCACCTCCCTCCCCAGTGCCAGGTTTTTAAAGTTTAAAGTTTATTTATTAGTGTCACAAGTATGCTTGCATTAACACTACAATGAAGTTACTGTGAAATTCCCCTAGTTGCCACACTCTGGCCCCTGTTCGGGTACACTGAGGGAGAATTTAGCATAGCCAATGCATCTAACCAGCACATCTTTCGGACTGTGGGAGGAAAGTGGAGCACCCGGAGGAAACCCACATAGACATAGGGAGGACAGACAGTGACCCAAGCCGGGAATCGAATCTGGATCCCTGGCGCTGTGAGGCAGCAGTGCTAACCACTGTGCCACCATGCCTCAGTGGGGAACAGAATTTCTGTCAATAAATCCAGCCTATATAGTCAGATAATGGACTCTGCAACATAAGAGCAATTCAGTGTGTCCCACTTCCACAGCTCTTTCCCCATAGCCCTGCAATTTGTTCTCTTCCCAGTTTCTTTATGAAGGACACTATTGAATGAATATTCACTAACCTAATCAGGCAGTGCATTCCAGGTGCTAGCCATTAGCGTTTTCCTCTAGTTATTTAGCCAATCAGTAAAATTTGTGCCTTCTCATTATCAACACTTCAACCATCGCAAACTGTTTGTCTCCATTTGCTCAATCAAAACTGTTAATGATTTTAAATAACTTTATCAAATCCCCACTTAACCTTCTCTACTCTAAGGAGAACAACCCTAACTTCTCCAATGCATCCATGTAACTGCAATCCCTCATCCCTGGAAGCATTCCAGCAAATCTCTTCCATAACTGCCTCTAAAGCCTTTACACCTTCCTTAAGGTGTGGTGCTCACAATTCGCCAAAGCTGGCTTTGGATTAATGTTTTTCTAAAAGTTCATCAGAACTCCCTGGCTTTTGTACTCTTAACACAGTAAGAGTTTTAACAACACTAGGTTAAAGTCCAACAGGTTTATTTGGTAGCAAATACCATTAGCTTTCGGAGCACTGCTCCTTCGTCAGATGGAGTGGAAATGTGCTCTCAAACAGTGCACAGAGACACATTTTGTACTCTTATGCATCTATTTATAAAGCCCAGTATCTCCTATGCTTGATTGGCCGCTTTGTTAACCTGCCCTGCCATCTTCACGGTTTTGTGCGGAAGCACCTCTGGGGCTATCTCTTCTTGTATTCCCTTTAAAATGGTTCCATCTATTATGTATGAACTCTTCTCATTCTTCCTGCCAAAATGTGTCACCTTGCAATTCACTGCAGTGAATTTCATCTGCCCGTTTGTGTCACCGTCACCAGCCTGCTTATGTCCTCCTGAGGTTCATCATTATCTTCCTCACTGCCAAGTCTCGTGTCACCCTGCACAGGTGAAATTGAGCCCCGTATCCCCAGGTCCACTCATTAATGTACAGCAAGAACAGCAATGGTCCAAGTACTAAACGTGTCACTTTCCTCCAGTCTGAACAACAGCCAGTTTTGCATTCATGTTGCCATGTCCCTTTTGTCCCACAGGTTTCAATTTCACTAATAAGCCTAACATGTGGTAATTTATCAAATGTCTTTTGAAAGCCCATATGCACAGCAACTGCACTGCCCTCATCCACCCACTTTGCTATCTTATCAAAAACTCAATCAAACCAGCCAAACACGATTTGCTCTTGTTTATTTGTCCGCACTCATCCGAGTGACTGTTAAATTTCTCCTGGATTATCGATTCTAAAAGCTCCCCCACCATCGACGTTAAACAGATGGGCCTGTTACTGCCAGGTTTATTCTTATCCCCCTTTTTGAATTAGGGGGTTAGCATTTGGAACACTCCAGTCCTTTAGCACCACTCCCAAAAGGTGTGGAAACTTGTGGCCAGTATCTCTGTAACGTTTACCCATATTTCCCTCTGTAACGTGGAGTGGGTGCCTTAACTACTACCAGTCTTTCTAGTACTTTATCTATTCTTATCTCATCCAATATATTAGCGACCTACTCATTTACAAATATCTTTTGCAAAGTCCTCTTCCTTGGATCCTTTCAATGCAAGGTTCTCAATTAGTGTCTCAGACTTTCTGACTCCACCATTAGTTCATCATTTTAGTCCCTAATTGGCCTTGCCACTCCTCTGATAACCTTTTCACTGTTAATATGCTTCTGGGAGAGTTCCCTTTTAATATGAGCCACCTATCTTGTGCTGCCCCTTTGTCCCTGTTCGTTCCTTTATTACTTCAGCATGTTTCATATTCAGCCAGATTCTCCCTTGTATTATCAAACTGACATCTGTCACACACCCACTTCTTCTGAGTCATCTCACTCTCCGAATCCTTCATTGTTATGTTAGCAATTTTCTCAGATCTGACATGAAACGTTTTCTCCGCACAAATTCTCTTTATCTTCTGAAGGTGTGGATTCTTGCTGTAATTGAGCTGTGTGGGCATTTTCAACCCAATAGTGACAAGAAATGGGGAGGCGATGGCCTGGTGGTATTATCACTAGGCTATTAATCCAGAAGCTCAGCTAATGTTCCGGGGCAACAAAAAGAGAAAATGCTGGAAAATCTCAGCAGGTCTGACAGCATCTGTGGAGGGAGAATAGAGCCAACGTTTCGAGTCTAGATGGTCCTGCCATGGCAGATGGTGGAATTTGAATTCAATTAAAAACAAATCTGGAATTAAGAATCTACTGATGGCCATGAAACCATTGTCAGAAAAACCCATCTGATTCACTAATGTCCTTTAGGGAAGGAAATCTGTTGTCCTTACCTGCTCAGACCTACATGTGACTCCAGAGCCACAGCAATGTGGTTGACTCTCAACTGCCCTCTGAAAAAACAAGACACTCAGTTCAATGGTGATGAGGGATGGGCAATAAATGCTGGCCAGCCCAAAGGGCCAACTTACCAAAAAAATTCTAATTGCCAGTGTGAAAACAGGAAAGAATCACACCCATTGTTTCAGGACTCAGACACAATTTTATGCCACTTAGTGCAAAGAAAGAGGCAAAGTGTGATTCATGCCAGTAGGGGGAGTGAACGGACTCTATTCTTGCCAGAAAGCCAGCTGCTGACAGCTAGAGTGCGCCATTGTGCATGCACTAATCTCTCAGTGTTCTGTGTACCAGTGCACACAGAACAGAGAGATCTGTCACTCCCCCTGCATATCATACCCTCACACCCCCGGATATCATCCCCCCACCCCCATCCCTCCGCAGCCCATCGTTGGCCTCCTCCCAGCCCCATTGCTGGCCTGCCTGGCCCATCGCTGGCCTGATAATCCCCCCGGCCAATTGGTGGCCTGATAAACCCCTGCCCCCAGCCAATCGCTGACCCGGCTGATCTTGAATTGCAGAGTGCATAACCCCACCCCTGCACACCTCCCCTTAGACTCTGCCCCCTTTGGTCCCGCCTCTCAGACCCCACCTACTCCCCTTAGGCTCTGCTCCTTGGCATGGCCCAGTATCCAGTGGGCAGTGCAAGGGTGCCCAATGGGCAGTGCTAGGCTGGCAGTGCTAGGGTACCAGACTGGCATTGCCAAAGTCCCAGACTGGCAGTGCCAAGCTGGCACTGCCCAAGGGCTGCAGCCCCTCTTTGCCCCGACCACCTGGCCTCCGGTCCCACCGGCGAGGTCATTGCATCTGGTCCCATTGGTGGGGGACCATACATGATCCTTGCCAGTGCGGAAGTCCACCGTCAATGCCATCCTGGGCTCACTAATCATACGTAAATTCTGACTTTAATATTTAAATCAGCCTCATGCCCGGGAAGGGAGCGAGGCTGATCACGCCAGCTTTACAGGGCTGGTAGTATCACGAGAGGTGAGAAACCTTGTGCGAAGCCACTTTTTCGCCTCTCTCGCGATCTTACCGGCTCGCCACGCTGATCGATGGCAGAACAAGCCGGTAAGATCGCCCCCAAAAACGTTTGAAGTGTCTTCTCACTGAATCCAGTAATCCGTGCACTTCTATCGACACCTAAAATATGATTCAGGGAGGAAGTTGTAAAGTTATGTTGAAGTTAGCAAAACTAATAAAAGTAGCCGTCTCCTTCATAGTGTCAGTCATGTCCTTCAGCCATCGTTTACTCTGGTGTCTAACCCCTGTAATTAAGACAGGGTGCATTACTGATTATCTTGATACTGCTTGGGAAAGGGGAAGGATAAAAAGTGTGCTGTCAGATAATGAGATCAATAGAAAGGATCACTTAACACACTCTTAGCAATTCTCCACTCTGTTATGCATCCTCACACATCATCTCCACAATGGGATTGCAGTAATGTAATTCTGAGCAGCGAAATAAGCTCAAGGCTTGACTATGAAAAAAATACTTAATTTATGCTTGAGGACACAACAGTGTCGACTAGCACAGTGCACACCACCCATCTCAGGAGATGGAAGACTGCCAGTGAGGACACAAAAAGAATGTGTACTGGATTATCGACGTGAATATTTAATCTCCTGTGTAACTCTCAGGGAAAATTATTAAGGGACACTTTGGTGTGGGGGAACAGAATCAGCAGACATGGGTTGATGACGAACTGTGAGAGTGGTGGGGGTGGGGGCGACACATTGATTTGATTTATTGTCGCATGTATTAGTTCACAGTGAAAAATGTTGTTTCTTGCGTGCTATACAGGCAAAGCATATCGTTCATAGAGTATATAAGGGAGAAGGAAAGAGAGGGTGCAGAGTATAGTGTTGCAGTTACAGATAGGTTGTCGACAAACAGCAACTTAATATATGATAGGGACACTGTGCTAAGGAACCTATGAGGGTGGTGGTGGGGGTGGGGAGGGTACATTGTGTTGATGGACCTGTGAGAGTGGTGCGGGTGGGGGGGGGGTCCACATTATGTGACGGACCTATGAGAGTGGCTGGGAGGAGGAACACATTGTGCTGACAGAGCTGTGAGAGGGGTCGGGGTGGAGGGTACACATTGTGCTGATGCACCTGTGAGCATGGCGGGGGTGCACATTGTGCTGACGGACCTGTGGGCATGGTGGGGTGAGGGTGGGGGCGGGGGTGCACATTGTGCTGACGGACCTGTGGGCATGGTGGGGTGAGGGTGGGGGCAGGGGTGACAGACCTGTGAGAGTGGGGCTGAGGGGTGTTGGGTATAGCGCTGATGGACCTCTGAGATGCTTACTGCATATGCGTGAAATTTAACAGGCTGAAATATGGGACAAACTCCATCCCAGCGACATACAACCTGGGACAATCTCATCAAATCCAGGATGCTTAGTCCACCCTGAGTGTTAATGATGTTGAAGTAAATATGAATCAGCTTACTCCTTATCTACTGCAAGTGCCTGCACAAATTTAACTTAGCAATTCTCATGTAAATGTGAAAATAAAAGACAACAGAGTGGAGAATTGCGAAGAGTGTGTTAAGTGATCCTTCCTATCGATTTCATTATCTGACAGCATTCTTTTTATCCTTCCCCTTCCCCAAGCAGTATCAGGACAGGCAGTAATGCACCCTGTCTTAATTACAGGGGTTAGTCACAAATGTACCTGCTACTTACCTAGAAAATGGTAAGGGGATTGTATAACCATTTGGAAAAGACCAGCCTTAACATTCAAGAGGTAAAATTGTCTAATGTTGAGATCTCGTAAAGTCAGCGTAAGAGGAAACCTGAAGGGGGAAAAGAGGCTGTAAAGCTACAGTTTTTAGATATCCACAAGAACTAAAATAAAGTTTTGCAATAGATGTATAGACTTTAAGTGTCAAGGGACACATTGATGAACATCAGATACTTAAGCGCAGACATGTTTTCCAATATTCCATGAATGATTTATTCAGACGAAGGAGACAGAGTATGCCAGCTACTTTCTGTTGGACATATTCTTAAGCTACGATATGCTTCTACAAAGGAAAAGCTGAAGGTGATTCTGTAAATTATACAAGTAACTAGTTATACAGTGTGGAACACAGCTGGTGGCTACCTTCAGGGATTGTGTAGAGATCCTATCATCTGAAGGAATTTACTTAGATTTACTTAGAAACCCTACAGTGCAGAAAGAGGCCATCTGGCCCATCGAGTCTGCACCGACCACAATCCCACCCAGACCCTACCCCCATATCCCTATATATTTACCCGCTAATCCCTCTAACCTACGCATCTCAGGACACTAAGGGGCAATTTTTTTTAGAACGGCCAATCAACCTAACCCGCACATCTTTGGACTGTGGGAGGAAACCGGAGCACCCGGAGGAAACCCGCGCAGACACAAGGAGAATGTGCAAACTCCACACAGGCAGTGACCCAAGCCGGGAATCGAACCCAGGTCCCTGGAGCTATGAAGCAGCAGTGCTAACCACTGTGCTACCGTGCTGCCAGAATTAACTGGCAAGTTAAATGAAATGGTAGAAGTTCCAAATGGAGCATGGGACAGGATGGTGGGATTCACAGGTTTTTGAAGGTGTCAAGTTAAATTGGTGATGTTGTTAAAAGAATAGATGGGGAGAAATGGATTCCACTGACAGGAGGAGCAGGAACTGCAGGATACAATTTCCCCTGCCAAGTGAGAGGGAATACTTCTTTGAAATGTTTTGTGCATTCATTAGAGAGGCAACATAAAACATCAACATCATTTAACAGTATCCACATCATTTACAAGGAGGAGTTGAGGCAAATAGCATTTTGTGCATTTAAGGGGAGGTTATGTACATGAGGGAGAAATTAATAGAAGGTTATTTCGTCAGGGTTTGAAGAGATGTGAGAGGTTTTTTAAGCTTATTTATCAGTGTTACAAGTAGGCTTATATGAACACTGCAATGAAGTTACTGTAAAAATTCCCTAGTCGCCACACTCCGGCGCCTGTTCGGGTATACTGAGTGGGAATTTAGCATGGCCACTGCACCTAACCAGCACATCTTTTGGACTGTGGGAGGAAAATGAAGCACTTGGAGGAAACCCATGCAGATATGGGGAGAATGTGCAGAATCCACACACACAGTGAGCCAAGCTGGGAATCCAACCCGGGTGCCTGGCGCTGTGAGGCAGCAGTGCTAACCACTGTACCAGTGCGCTGCCCTGTTTGGTGGTTTGGGTGGAGCAAGATGCCAGGCAGGCCAACTGGTCTGTTCTTGTGCTGTAGATTCTTTGAGATCAATGTATGTTAGTAATGTTTAATATTTCAGCATTTATGAGTTAAGTTGGAGAGACATGTTGGGTTATGTTTCATTTGGATAATGTTTGAATGATTAATAAATATAACTTTCTAAACTCTTTCTAAACCTTGTACATTGTCCTAAAAATAAAGCTTATGCTCCAAAGACCTGTTTCCTGTCACCAAAGGGATAAATCACTTTCATTGAAATTCTGCCATGCAAAACTGAGGAAATATACCTTCGAAGGGAGGCTGTACGGGCGGAATTTTCTGCACCCTCCTCACCCCGTGGCATGTTTCATGGTGGTGGAAGCGGCCCACCATTGGCTGGCGATGGGAGCTTCTGGTCCTGCCATTATCCACGGGGTTTCCGTTGTATGCACCTCTTGCCGCTGGGAAACCTGCGGTGGGGGTTCACCATAGACGGGACTGGAAGATCCTGCCAATGAGAGATGGTACGGTGGCACACTGGTTAGCACTGAGGCCTCACAGCGCCGGGGACCCGGGTTCGATTCCTGGCTTGGGTGACTGTCTGTGTGGAGTCTGCACATTCTCCCCGTGTCTCCGTGGGTTTCCTCTGGGTGCTCTGGTTTCCTCCCGCACTCCAAAGATGTGTGGGTTAGGTTGATTGGCCATCCTAAAATTGACTATTAGTGTCAGGGGGATTAGCAGGGTAAATGCATGGGGTTATGGGGATAGGGCCTGGGTGGGATTGTTGTCGGTGCAGACTCGATGGGTCGAATGGCCTCCTTCTGCACTGTAGGGATTCAATGATTAAATGAGACCGGCTGGAAAATTCCAGCCTACAGTTTTGCTGGGAATTGGAAATATTCTGTATGGCCACTCTTTACTCTGTGTAGTCAGCTGTAAAGCATACTTGACTTTCCAGACAATTGAATTGCATTTCTTTTTAGAATCCAGGAAGAGCTTTTTCAAGTACTGCTTAAGGTTTGATACAATGTAATCTTCCTCATCTCAAGATGAGTTTATTTTTTTATTAGTGTCACAAGTAAGACCATAAGACATAGGAACAGAATTAGGCCACTCGGCCCATCGAGTCTGCTCCGCCATTCAATCGTGGCTGATACTTTTCTCATCCCCATTCTCCTGCCTTTTCCCCATAACCCCTGATCCCTTATCAATCAAGAACCTATCTATCTCTGTCTTAAAGACACTCAATGACCTGGCCTCCACAGCCTTCTGCGGCAAAGAGTTCCACAGATTCACCACTCTCTGGCTGAAGAAATTCCACCTCATCTCTGTTTTAAAGGATCGTCCCTTTAGCCTGAGGTTGTGCCCTCTGGTTCTAGTTTGTCCTACTAGTGGAAACATCCTCTCCACGTCCACTCTGTCCGGCCTCATAGTATCCTTTAAGGCTTACATTAACACTGCAGTGAAGTTACTGTGAAAATCAATGAAATTTGAAAGGAAATTTGGCATGTCAGCTACGACTCTCACCAACCTTTACAGGTGCACCATAGAAAGCATTCTTTCTGGTTGTATCACAGCTTGGTATGGCGCCTGCTCTGCCCAAGATCGCAAGGAACTACAAAAGGTTGTGAATGTAGCCCAATCCATCACATAAACCAGCCTCCCATCCATTGACACTGTCTATACTTCCCGCTGCCTCGGCAAAGCAGCCAGCATAATTAAGGACCCCACGCACCCGGACATTCTCTCTTCCACCTTCTTCCTTCGGGAAAAAGATACAAAAGTCTGAGGTCACAGACCAACCGACTCAAGTACTCATGTCCTGGTGTGTGGGGTCCTTAATTATGCTGGCCGCTTTGCCAAGGCAGCGGGAAGTGTAGACAGAGTCAATGGATGGGAGGCTGGTTTATGGGATGGATTGGGCTACATTCATGACCTTTTGTAGTTCCTTGCGATCTTGGGCAGAGCAGGAGCCATACCAAGCTGTGATATAGCCAGAAAGAATTCTTTCTATGGTGCATCTGTAAAGGTTGGTGAGAGTCGTAGCTGACATGCCAAATTTCCTTTCAAATTTCATTGATGTTCACAGTAACTTCATTGCAGTGTTAATGTAAGCCTTACAGGATACTATGAGGCCGGACAGAGTGGACATGGAGAGGATGTTTTCACTAGTAGGAAAAACTAGAACCAGAGGGAAAAACCTCAGGCTAAAGGGACGATCCTTTAAAACAGAGATGAGGTGGAATTTCTTCAGCCAGAGAGTGATGAATCTGTGGAACTCTTTGCCGCAGAAGGCTGTGGAGGCCAGGTCATTGAGTGTCTTTAAGACAGAGATAGATAGGTTCTTGATTGATAAGGGATCAGGGGTTATGGGGAAAAGGCAGGAGAATGGGGATGAGAAAAATATCAGCCATGATTGAATGGCGGAGCAGACACAATGAGCCGAGTCCCTGCTGCTGTCAGTCTTTTGAATGGACTTACCTTGCATCAAGTTGATCTTTCTCTACACCCTAGCTATGACTGTAACACTACATTCTGCACTCTCTCGTTTCCTTCTCCATGAACGGTATGTTTTGTCTGTAAAGCGCGCAAGAAACAATACTTTTCACTGTATGTTAATACATGTGACAATAATAAATCAAATCAAAAAAATCCCCTAGTCGCCGCACTCCGGCGCCTGTTTGGGTACACTGAGGGAGAATTTAGCATGGCCAATGCACCTAACCAGCACATCTTTTGGACTGTGGGAGGAAAGTGGAGCACCTGGAGGAAACCCACATAGACATGGGGAGAACATACAGACTCCGCACAGACAAGGCTGGATATGAACCGGGGTCCCTGGCACTGTGAGGCAGCAGTGCTAACCACTGTGCCACATGATGAGGACGAAATAAAGTGACCAGCCAGAGTTTGGTCCCTGTTCATGTTTCAATGCCAAAGGAGAATAAAATTGTTTCATTAAAAAAAAATCGCTCATTTAATACTGTGAGCTGCAAACACTCATGCATCTCAAAACCTAAAATGTTGAGGCAGGAGCATTCTGCATTACTGAGTGGCTTCCATTGCAAACCTGTTCCCAAGCTCACAGAACATTATCCTGACACTAAGATTGCACTTTGGAACCATGTATAGATTGCAACAACATCTGTTGTAGAGAGCTTTTGATTGTTGTTCATTAACACAACAAAAATAGTATCTTCAAGTCATGTGTTGACGGTGTGAATGAATGATTGTGTGTGAATTTTAACTCGGCTGCAGATAGCCAGCTTCCTGCCTGGAGGTTTCTCTTGATGGCTTGCCGATTTTACCAGCTGTGCCTCATTAATGTCTTGCCAACCAGTTGCCGCAGTGGGCGAACAAACATAGCTTGTTGGCTGCTGGCAGATGAAGATCAGGATGCCCACAGGCTGTCAGTGGCGCTCAAGGTAAGTCGCAATGTGGGGGTGGGGCAGGCAGTTTGGCAATAGGGTACAAGGGTGACCCAGAACAACAGACTTTGATTGAGAGTCTTGGAGAGGCACTCCTGCTCCTCCTAGTCTCACAAGAAAGAATTTGTACTCATCTTCTGAGTGCGTCGTTGTAATAAATCGGGAGCAACTCAATGAGGCCAAAGAACAAAAGGCTTTGTTGCCAACGAACAAATAACTATATTCACAACCGGGTCAGACAGAATAACTATGCGACTGTGTACTAGTCCTTCCTGGCTCCAACTGCAGATCCTTCCCTGACCCGGGATACGTGGCCTCATATTTGATTGGCTCAGCTTCCCGCCTTGACACTCCATGGGGTCCGGCCTGACCATGTGGGCATTAGGGAATGTCCCCTTAAAGGGGGCCGCACTATCACAGTCGGCTTTTGATCTGGCAAGTTTCACAAACTGTTGGATGCTGATCTGTCCTGTAGTCTTTTAAAACTGTCTTGGGGAGCTGTCTGAGTGGTACAAGCACCTTTGCCAAATAGCAATGAGGCATCCATCGCATTCAGGCTGACAACATTAAAGGTGCCACACAGCAGTATTATAGAGTGGCAAATGGTACCAGATGTTTCAACTACTGCTCCAGTTAGGTAGAGAGGATTAATATTTTCTCCCTCATTTTTCTATCATGAGAATACGTTGATTAATAAAATGCCTATTATTATATCATCAAATATGACAGAGTTGTTTGCCAGATTTCCTTCCTTCAGCAACAGTTCAGACTATTGATTTTATGGAAGATCAAAATACAACAATACTTCTGTTACTTAGGGCGGAATTTGACATGATCAGCCCTTGAATTGATGAACGATATTCCTAAGCACATCAGTTTGTTTCAGATAGATTTTCAGTCAAGAAATGCCCAATGTTCATACGGATTAAAAGATAAAAGCAACAGCACTTTCTGTCATTCAGCTCCTAGAATGCATTAATGACCGAATCTTACAGCTTGAAATGACTCCTCACCTGTCTACTTCTGTTTTTTATTAATAAAAAGTTACCTTTATCTGTACAGGGAAGGGGAAGGCCGTTTCCAGTCGATATCTTGGAATTAACTCAGTTTTTGTGCTACTTTGTCTATTGGCATGGCTGTTCCATCATCCTTCGGTAGACTAAATCAGGTGGTTTAAGTCAGAAGATATCCGAGCAGCAGTGCTTCCTAAGTGCATCTGAAAGAAAGAGGAATATGCAATATCTTAGCGAGCCCCCTGCAATGAGGCATTACATTGTTGGTCTCATGTGGGTGAAGTGCAAAATTAGCCTCTGTCAAACTTTGGATTTGAACTTCTGTACGGTATTGCAATGGAAACCTGTTTAGTGGACTTCAGATGCAGGTTAATTGCAAGGAGTTTCAGTGAAAGAAAGCCCATAGGATCAAGGATATTTGCCCTGAATTTTTGTTCTGCATTTTGCTGTAAAGAAATAATTGAAACATGAGGAAAAGAAAACCACCAAACCTTGTAAGAAATGATATAATTAATTGGTGATCCCTGTAAAGTCCTTTCAGATTAGAAGGGCTTTATGACAAGCAGTTTGAATAAAAAGGTTGATTGGGAATAGCTGATATAGTTTCTGTTAACTTTGGACTTCTATGTCTGTAACCTGTATTCAAAAGCAGCCAAATAAAAGATTTCTTCTCTCAGTTGTCTTATAAAGAAACATATTTGGAAAGTTTTGTCTGTAATTGCAGTGGAAGGACACATCTGTCTCTACAATTAGCCAATCGTTAGTGTATTTATACCACAGTATTGGATCCATCCAAGCTGTATCCTGCTTGACTCCAAATCTCATCCTTCTGCTTGAGTACTATCTTCAACTAAAATCCAATTTCCTGTAATGTCAATGTTGCGGTCTAAATATACTCCGGTGTTATGCTGGGCAAGAATCTGCTTTTTTTGAAAGCTATGGTTGAGTTTATATAGTACAGGAAATGTCAGCTGTGGCTCAGTTGTGGGTGTCACTCATCTCTGAGTTAAAAGGTTGTGGGTCCAAGCCCCACTCTCAGGGGAAGGGGGCTGCCTCCATCCCTGGGACTATGACCCTCCCCACTTCCCGTTCACACCTCACAGGCCAGGAGCATCTACTGAACCAGCACCCAGAGACATGGCGGCCATTGTTACTCATGCATGCTCTTCTCCACAACTACACCTTTAACCTTCTCAGCAGGAAATGAAATGCTACTACATTCAATTGCAGTCCTCATGCAAGACCCAAATCAATGCCAGTTTGCAACAGATTAATTTATTTGCTTTTAGTCAAACGTGATAGTGATTGTGTGTGTACTGCATGTATTGTTTTTGTTGCTTTCTGTACTTCATGTACTTATCATTGACTTTTAGGCTAATTATGGGTTTTAATGCTCATTTTTCTGTGCCTGCATCCTCCACTTTGAGGAGTTGGCCTCACCGGTATTGGCTTCGGTGAGTCTTTACTTGACCTTCATGTGAGTGAGGGCAGAATGAGTTTTGCAGACATGAGCAGGGCAGGGTGAATTCTGAGGAGAGCACAAGTGGGGACGGTGCCTACTCAAGCGACCGGGTGTACAAACACTATTTTCAGACACATCCAAGGAATTCTGTTTCTGCTACCCTTGTTTAGCCAGGGAGACACTTCAGAACTTTGCTGTATCCTACAGCCAGACCTCCAAATATCTGGGGCACACTCCATCAATGCCAGCGAAAATTACAATTCTGTTAAACTTCAATGCCACAAGCTTTTTTCAAGCTGGCCCAGAGGACAGTGTCAAGTCAGCAAATCTGCACTGCACCCAAGGCATACATCTGGACCGAGGAATTAATCACTCCTCCTGCGGAAAATGACCAGCAGCTAGAAAGGGCACTTCTCCTTTTTCAAAATTAATGGCCTGTGAAGAATTTGGGGCTTTATTGATCGAACTCATGTGGCTATGCTAAGTCTCGTCACCAGTGGCATCGCATTTATGAATAGCAATGGTTTCTTCTGTATCAACGTTCTATTGGAATGAAACTCTCATAGCAATTTCACACAGATGGATACCCTAAGGTGCCACAATGCATTTACTGTGCACTAGTCTATAGCCTGAAGATTACTTCAAAATAAACAGCAGTGGCAGGCGACAGCACTGTGCAATCCAAAAATCACAGAGGGATCATTCATTGAAAACCATGCTTCAACAAGGGTACAAATAAAGCATTCAAGAGGCGTGTTAAAAGACGTTCTTTGGATCACTTCTGACATAGTCTCAAAAGTGATCAGTATATGTTGCATATTTCATGTTATAACACCCGAGAAGAGGTCACCGTGCAGCAAATACTGGGTTCAGAGAGGTCAGAGGAAGGTGGAAACAGTGCGGTAAAGGTTGGAAAGTTATTAATTACACTCGAGCTATATCAAGAATGATAAACCACCACCATCTAATATATCAGGTGTGACGACAGGTCATCCAGACTCGAAACGTTGGTTCTATTCTCTCGCCACAGATGCTGTCAGACCTGCTGAGTTTTTCCAGCATTTTCTGTTTTTGTTTCAGATTCCAGCATCTGTGGTATTTTGCCTTTATGCCAACATCGACTATGTATCTATTTCAGTTAAAAAAGAAATACTCAGCCCAAGCAACATTCAACACTCATTCCCAATGCAATCATGCATCAAAGCTCCTCACTAATATTCTTATTCTTGACTTCACCTCAGACACTAAACATGCAAATCCATTCCTCTCCTACAAAATTAAAGTCCAATTATGATCAATTATTCCTCCAGCAGCGCATGGTGTGTTGCCAGTTGTTCTTACCTGGGCATTTCCCATCAGTGACAGTGTGTGTTCCTTCCACCAAGCCCAGTGCACCTTCTAGATATTGCACTTGTGGGAGATAGCACAAGGTGACTCACAGTCATAGAATCCATAGAATCCCTACAGTGCAGAGGAGGCCATTCGGCCCATCGAGTCTGCACCGACCACAATCTCACCCAAGCCCTATCCCCATAACCTCATGGATTTACCCTAGCTAGTCCCCCTAACACTAAGGGGCAATTTAACATGGCCAATCCACCTAAACCGGCATTTTTGGACTGTGGGAGGAAACCAGAGCACCCGGAGGAAACCCACGTAGACGTGGGGAGAATGAGGGCGGCACAGTAGCACAGTGGTTGGCACTGCTGCTTCACAGCTCCAGGGACCTGGGTTCAATTCCCGGCTGGGTCACTGTCTGTGTGGAGTTTGCACATTCTCCCCGTGTCTGCGTGGGTTTCCTCCGGGTGCTCCGGTTTCCTCCCACAGTCCAAAAATGTGAGGGTTAGGTTGATTGGCCATGCTAAAAATTGCCCTTAGTGTCCTGCAATGCGTACGTTAGAGGGATTAGTGGGTAAATATGTAGGGGGTAGGGCCTGGGTGGGATTGTGGTCGGTGCAGACTCGATGGGCTGAATGGCCTCTTTCTGTACTGTAGGGTTTCTATGTTTCTATGTTTCTAATGTGCAGACCCCACACAGACAGTGATCCAAGCCGGGAATCGAACGCGGTTCCTTGGCGCGTGAGGCAGCAGTGCTAAGCACTGTGCCACTGTCCTCAACAGCTTCTCGAATCTGTGGTGACTCTATTATGTCCTTCTGGTGGCTGTGTGGGCCAATATGCTTTCAGTGTCATTTCAGGGTAGTTTCATTGCAGATAGCCTGATGCAATGAACAGACAGTCATCTGGAAAGCCAGCAGCATTATTCATGTTGTCTTCAGCTTTGTCGTTGCTTCTCTCTCACTCTTCGCCAAGTTCTGCCATCTGAGTGGGGGAATACGCAGTGCTGAAGAGACATTGCATTAGTTGTAAATTTTCTGGCATGACGAAGCCAGACAAAAAAATGGCAACTGCGTTTAGGACTTTTGTTAAGGAGGATTCCACGGCAAGTGATTTTTTGAAGTGCTGTATTCTCCAAACTGGACTGCAGTTTGGTAAAGTAGTCATACACTACAGCAGAGAAATAGGTAAGGAACTCCACCTTGCAGGGTGCTGTATATACTCTCAGAACAAAGTACCCCAGGATGGCATCAGCTTTGGAATTGAGTGTTTAGGATTAGGCACTTTTTAATCTAACCCTTTGCTGTCACTTCTCTTTGCTCGCCTGCACCTCTGCCTTAAATTTATTGCACTGTTCTCTGCCCTAGCTCAGCACGACATGGACATTTTGGAGTAATGCTTGTTGCAGATGAAGTGAGTGATGGTCCCACCGATCCTGGGAGTTGTTAGCTGTCTCGATGGAAAAATAACATTCATTGCGATCTGTAAGACATTCCTTGTAACACATTTCAATAAACAAAATGTGCCACGTATAGTACATTGAGTGGCTTGCCCACTGTTTGGATTTTGAAATGGCAACAGTACTACATGTCCTATCTGGCTTGTGACCTCTGGCAACCTCCTGGTTTTTTGGATGAATTCAGTAAAGACTCTCACTGAGAAGCTCTGCAGTCTTTGACCACAGAACACTCACCTTCCAAATGACAGAAGGCTTGGTGGTGTGAGCAAATTTTGAAATGAAAGAAATAGCAACAGGAAGAGGCTGTGGACTGGATATACACGTTGGTCACATGCATATCAGCTCAATGGAATGGCTGCCCACTATTTACAGGGTTAATTCCTCCAAATCGAGGTCGCAGTTTGATTCTGCCCTTACCAAGTTATAACCTCTCCCTTAGGTTAATGCATTGTTTCTTCCTGCCTTCATAGAGATTGCTGAACTGCTCTTTCCTGTGCCCCACCATCACTATTCAGTCGGTCTCTGTGCTTCCTACAGCAAGGACATGTGACAGTGATGTGGGTGGACTCTTTTATGAGATTATGTGCATTATTTTAGGGCGGCACGGTGGCACAGTGCTGTCTCACAACGCCAGGGACCCGGGTTCGATTCTTGGTTTGTGTGGAGTTTCCACATTTTCCCATGTCTGCGTGGGTTTCCTCCAGGTTCTCCAATTTCCTCCCACAGTCCAAAGACGTGTGGGTTAGGTTGATTGGCCATGCTAAATTGCCCCTTAGTGTCCCGGTAGGTGTAGGTTGGAGGGATTAGCGGGGTAAATGTGTGGGGTTGTGGGCATAGGGCTTGGGGTGGGATTGTTATTGGTATGGACTTGATGGGCCAAATGGCCTCCTTCTGCACTGTAGGGTTTCTATGATTTCTATGATTTTAATAAAGTGTACACATAAAAGTGCTCCAAACCATTAATCCCTCAAATCTGAGTGCTACAGACCTCTCGAACTTTGTTAGATTTGCTCTTGCCAAGGTACTTGGTGTGTGATTTATGCTGATATCTGTAGAAATTGGTGTGTATATTCCAGTAAGGTGCCTTTGAATTTCTCCAAGATTCAGCAGAACTATTATAGCATTTTAGCTGTTTTCACCTGTAAGAATGTGAGGAGCACTTGACTGCACCATATGTTCCACTATTCAGCAATCTTGGCTAAAAGCAAAAAGAATGAAGGTCATCAGGGGAGTTCAGGATTCCAAAGGTTAATAACGAGTTAATGGGATTGTAAAAATGTGCAAGGGCGCTGTGGATCTTTGAACATGTAGCGTAACAGCTGGATTCAATGATCCACAACCATGGTTTCTGCAATGTCATGGCATGCATATAAATAATTCTAATTCTACCAACTAGCATTTACATTGGGGTGGTGGATTCATGCTTGGATACATCTAGAATTTGCATAACTTGGTCAACGTGAGCACAATGGCAACATTAAATGCCCTTTCCTTCTCTCACCAAAGCTAGTATAATATCAGCATTGATTAGGTAAGTTGTATCATTTGCTACAACTTTGTGGGTTGCAGTGTAATGGTCAAGCTTGTTCACACTCTGTGGTGTCCTTCAGCAGTAAACCTGTCAGAGTTTTTGGAGACAATATCCGGAATTGTAATCTGGTGAAGGTGACGGTGACTTTGCCATCGGCAGGAGTCCCGCTTCAGCTCTTTTTGGGAAGGTCAACCATGTCTTGTTTGGAGAGGCAGTGGTATAGTGGTTTTGTCACTGGATTAATAACCCAGAGACGCAGGGTAATGTTCTGAGGACCTGGGTTCGAATCCCACCATGGCAGCTGGTGAAATTTGAAATCAATAAAAATCTGGAATTAAAAGTCTACTGATGACCCATGAAATCATTGTCAATTGCTGTAAAAACCCATCTGGTTCACTAATGTCCTTTAGGGAAGGAAATCTGCCGTCCTTACCTGGTCTGGCCCACATGTGACTCCAGAGCCGCAGCAATGTGGTTGACTCTTAAATGCCCTCTGAAATCGAGATGCTTAGTTCAGGGGGCAATTAGCGATGGGCAGCAAATGTTGGCCTTGCCAGCGATACCCACATCCCAGGAAAGAATAAAAAAAACTCAGAGATCAGTGGGTGGAAGTGCGGCCCACCCCAATCAGAGGTTGTCAGTTTTATTGAAGGGCAGCACCATTGGGGCTGGTGGTTGCTGCCGGCGTGACACCCACCTGAGGGCTAGGATCGTTGCTGGGTCTCAGGCCAGATGTGATGGTTGGGGGGGGGGGAGCCATGGGTCATGGGGGTGGGGGCCATGAGGGAGGTCAGCAGCAAGGGCAGGGTAACAGCTCTCTGCAGGCTCCCCCGCTCCTCAATACCAGATGCCTCAATCAGACACAGAATGTTTTTGAACGAGGGCCCCCACCCCTTGCTCACTTGGCTTGGATGCCACTGAAGCCGTGATTAAATGTATTCCTGATGACTTCATCACATGATCCAGCCATAAGTCTTTCAAACACATCCATCTTTATGACACACCGCCTTCCTACGTCAATTTAAGAAAAATGCTCAAAGAAAATGTTTGAAAAACTATCTTTTTTTAATGTCCTGCTGATTTTTGCATAGAGCAGTATCCTGGAAATTAATCCTTAATTCCTGGAGTTTCCGGGCCATTTCTGGCTGGTTGGCAAACCCTATCCCACTGGTGTGGCTCACATATGCCGAGAGTGATTTTCACCTTCACAGCCCGGGCAGTAAGTGGGTATTGAGGATCACAGGCCCATTGTAAAATCCGCCCAGTTTACATTCCGTTTAAAACAACGGGATAGAAAGCAGGCCCGGTTCTATATCAGGCAAGCAGACTGCTCTGTCTCTGTACTACAGAGACCTGTATAGCACCTGTATAGCTGCAATGAGAGGTAGGTGGGAGAATTAATTCATTGCTCTCGCTTGGCTATAATCTACTGTGTAGCTGGCAGATGAAGGTTTGCCCATTTTAGCATGCTGTGAGCATGCTGCTGGGCATAATGTGATCTCCACCATTTTCCAGGGGTTCCTCCGGTCTTGCACTGTGAATATAGTAGGCGACCCTCATGGAATTCCGGAGCGAGGAAGTATAGGATTGGAGATATATATGCACTTGAAGGAACAGCAATGATGCCTAGATTTTTATTAATTGATACAAACCCTGCATATGTAAATCTGCAAGATTAGTTATTACACGCCAACATTTAATTATTTCCATTTCTATTTTTATTCGCTTGTTTGGTGCATGGCACAGTGAAGCACGGTAGCCTAATAAATGCCTCTGCTTTGATTTATGAATTATCATGAAATATTAATGAGTAACTTGTCACTGTATTACAATGATAACGTCAACTGAATGTGAAACAATTCATAGGTCATTTTTTATAACTATTTCCTATTGTGGCTATTATTCCATGAGTAATTTTAAAACAGCTCATTATTGCCATGGTTATTAAGGAATTGATGCAAGTTTTAAAATAATGAATGTATTGAAATAAAAAAGAAATAAATGGCAAATAGAACCTGATGTAATTGAAGACGATAGACTTTGACTGAGTTGCAGAAATGAACCCTTAATGCTTTCATCTTCGCTAATAGGAAAAAACTCATATTCTAACATTTAGTTATTACAGACCAATTTAATTTTCAACCTACTAATGTTCCTAACTAAATACCATCCAACTGGACTCCAGGATGTGTTTTAATTTAATTTAGTTTAAATCTATGGCTGGTGAAAGTTAGCTACGGAATCAATAGGTGCTTGGAATGAAGACAAGTCCTCCATCAACTGTACAGAGGCACTCATTTAAATTGTGGCTAATTAAAGTTTTGTACTACAACCACAAAAAAGTGATGATCAGTGTTTAATATATTCATAGATCGATTCAAGATAAACGTTGATGCAGGGAACATAAACTAGTAATTCATCTTTGCCTTTATTTGTTTATTTATTTGTTTAAAAAGAATCATTATGAGGATGTGCTTCTCTCTCCAAAATAAGGACCAGAACAAGTACACATCACCGTTCCTTTGTTCTGCTGTGCATTTTTTGTCAAGATGTGTTTAACATTGAAGAGAAATTATATAATTTTATTAAAAAATCATTTACGGGATGTGGGCATCACTGCTAGGATACCATTTGTTACCCATCCCTAATTGCCTTTCAGAAGGTGGTGCTCAGCTGCCTTCTTGACCCCTGCTGCAATCCCTGAGGTGTCGACACATCCACAGTGCGGTTTGGGAGGGAGTTCCCAGATTTTGACCCAGCACCAGTGAAGCAACTCTCCGACCTCCCCTGCGGCGAGGATTATCCGGTCCCGCTGCTGTGAGTGGAGATTTGGCCGAGCGTCAAATTCTCCGTCTCACTGGCAGCGGTAGTGGGGTGTGCAAGACGGAGAATTCCGGCATTAGTTCCCAGTCAGGATGGTGGGTGACTTCTGGCTTCCCAGATATATTTGGAGTCTCATCATTTTTGTAGTGGGGTATGTTTTTTTCTGATGTGTTTTCTTTCAATTGTTTTATAGCTTCCTGTATCCCGCCTAGAAACTGGGCTGCAGCCATTTCCATGGGTAGTTCACACCAGCCCCCTTAACTGTTGGGTACAGAGGCTGTCCAAAAATTGGGGCTCATTTTTGTATCAGTGGTGAAGCACAACCAGCGCACCTGTGAAGAGCACTTAAGGTTTTGGCATGTGGTTTCCAGTATCAACAACAAGAAGTTGCATTTACGTAGTACCTTCAATGTAGTAAAATATTCCTAGACATTTCACAGGGGCATAGTCAGAAAAAATAATGAACAATGAGCCCACAGTGGCAGCAGTCAGTACCATAAACAAGGTGCCCTACAACAACTCACCAAGCCCCCTTCAACAGTACTATCTAAACCCTCAACCTCTACTATCTAGAAGGACAAGGATAGAAAGTGCATAGGAACACCACTACCTGCAAGTTTCCCTCCAAAACACAAACCATCCTGAGGGATCCTGTGTATGCTTAGCCCTGTTTGCTTCGATGCAAAGATTTCATTTTAAGATATTTCTGCCCATGCACAGTTATATTTAAATGCTAGACTGTAAGGGTTACCTAACTCTGCTAAGCTGAACAATTGTAGCTAACTTGACTACATGTAGAATCAGAAGGCATGATGGATTAGCTAAAAATTGATTGCGTTCCCGAAGAGTACACAACTCAGGCAAACAACAGTTTCCCATAACAGCAGTTGCGAGAATTGTTTTTCTAGATGGAAACAGCATGTAAAGGACACTTCCTATAATGAGATAAGGGTTGAAATATATTTTGGATTTTAGAGTGTGTGAGTTCGAGTTCAAGTCCAATTCAGTTCAGTGCTTAGATTCCGTTGTTGAGGGCCTGATGAGAAGCCAGTCTCCAAGTTCAATTTTTTGCTTCTGTCATGTTAATTCTTTAAGTTCTTTTCAATAAAAGAAAGCCATTTTAAAACTCGTTTAAGTGATGTCCTCTCTCTTCAAATGAATGAATAGATCCAACACATCCTGACATGGAACTGTATTGACATTCCTTCACCTGCCCAGGATCAAATTCCTGGAATGACTTCCCTAACAGTGGGTATACCTATAAATACATGGACTGCGGGATTCAAGAAGGCGACTCACCACCACCTTCTCAAGGGCAATTAGGGATGGGGCAATAAATATCGGCCTTGCCATTGACGTCTACATGAAAGAAGAACAAATAGATGGAGAAGTAGTGGTGTTTAGGAACCAATTCCAGAGTTTAAGATCACCTACGATGGAGCAAAGCAAGTGTTCTGGATACACTAGAAACAAGAATAGGAGGAATGCAGACTCTGGGAATGGGAAGTTACAAAGATAAGGATAACCCCGTTAGGGGTTGGAGCACAAGGATGAGAATTTGAAAACTGATGTATCAAGGATCAGCATCCAGTGCGGGTCTGTTAGCCGGGGGGATGATGGGTGAATGGGACTTGGCACAAATTTGGATATGGGTGCAGAGTTTTTGCATGACCCAAGATTATGCAGGGTGGGAGGTGGAAAGTATTTCAGAAAGCACTGGAATAGTCAACCTAGTAGTATGAGAAGCATGGATGAGGGTTTCAGCAGCAGGCGGGCTGGGGACGGAGACTGGCAATCATACGGAGGTGGAAGTAGGTGGTCTTTGGGATGACGGGAATATGGGATTGGAAGCTCAACTTGGGTTGAAAGAGGATGTCTGGTACGGCCTGAGACAATAGCCAAGGAGGGTGGTGGAATCAATGGCTAGGATGGGCCAGCAACAAGTGGTGAAAGAACCAAAAAGAGGGAGAAGCCTACTTGACTTGGTCTTCACCAATCTACTTGTTGCAGATGCAGATGTCTGTGACAGTGTTGGTGAGAGTGACCACTGCACAGCCCTTGTGGGGACAATTCCATCTTCAAACAGAGGACACTCTCCATCGTGTTGGGTGGTACCACCACCGTGCTCTATGGGAAAGATTCAGGACAGGTCTAACAGCTCAAATTCAAGCATTCACCAGGCACTGTAGGCTATCAGCAGCAGAACTGTATTCAAGGGTGGCATGGCGGCACAGTGGTTAGCACTGCTGGCTCACAGCGCCAGGGACCCGAGTTCAATTCCGGCCTTGGGTCACTGTCTGTGTGGAGTTTGTACGTTCTCCCCATGTCTGCGTGGGTTTCCTCCGGGTGCGCCAGTTTCCTCCCACAGTCCAAAGATGTGTGGATTAGATTGATTGGCCATGCTAAATTGACCCTAGTGTCAGGGTAAATATGAGGGGTTGTGGGAGTAGGGCCTGGTGGGATTGTGATCGGTGCAGACTCGATGGGCTGAATGGCCTCTTTCTGCACTGTAGGGATTCTATGATTCTAATTACAATCTGTAACCTCATGGATGTGCATATTCCACACTCTACCATTATCATTCATGTCGGGGGATCAACCCTGGTTCAATGAGGAATGCATGAAAAACATTTCATTCTCACATGGTGGGAAACATGTCATTTCCTATCTTTCTTTCTTTCGGGGATAATTTTGAAGGGAAGCGGTGATCCCAGTAAGGAAGTCCGGATACAACCACGAGTTAGGTCACATGACAACCTATTTATTATTGTGCCCATTCGGAACAAGGGTCTAAAAGTTCCTCTGAGATCTCCACTGCCACCCAGGAGGAAAGCATACATCATCCCGAGAATCATAGAATCAGCCCAAGCAGAGTGAGGCCATTCAGCCAAGTGTTCCTGGAATGAGCGATACAATTCATTCCATTCCCTAACTCTTTCCCTCTTCCCTTCAAGTACGTATCCAATTCTCTGTTGAAAGTTATGATTGAATCAGCTTTCACAGTCCTTTCAGGCAGCGCATTCCAGATCTTAACATCTAGCTGTATAAAACAAATGCTTCTCAATCTGTGTCCTATTGTTACTGACACACTTGCCAGTGGAAGCAGTTTCTCCTTATTTACGATCATAAAACCATTTAGAATTTTGAGCACCTCTACAAAATCTCCCTTTTTCACCTTTTTGCTCTGAAGAGAACAATATCCACTCCTCTAGTTCCTTCAAACAACTGAAGACACTTATCATAGAACAATAGAATCCCTACAGTGCAAAAGGAGGCCATTCCACCCAGTGGGTCTGGACTGACCCTTCAAAAGTGCATCTCACCCAGACCCACCTCCACCCCATTCCAGCAACCCCGTGCATTTACCCCACTAATCCTCCTAACCTACACATTTTGGGTCACTAAGGGGCAATTTAGTATGGCCAATCCATCGAACCCGCACATCTTTGGAGTGTGGGAGGAAACCGGAGCATCCCGAGGAAACCCACGCAGACACGGGGAGAATGTGCAAACTCCACACAGACAGTCACCTGAGGCTGGAATTGAACCCGGGTCCCTGGCGCTGTGAGACAGCAGTGCCAACCACTGTGCCGCCCTGGTGCCATTTCAGTGAATCTCTTCGGCAGCTTCTCCTGAGTTTGGAAGTTGGGAGAGGAAGCTGGTGGTCTGGGATCAGGGATTGGGAGAGGAGGCCGGGAGTGTCCTTGGGGAGGGGCGGGGTATTCCCGTTAACATTCGGAATGCAATAGGGAGGGTGGTAGGGTGTTAAGAGTTGCTGTTGGGAGAAACGGGAGTGCTTACTTGCCTCGGATATTTCAGGTGCTGTCCAGGATTGATTTTCACCAGTGCAGCCTGTGACAGTGTGAGCAGCCCCAGGCCAAATTAATCTCGGAGAGGAGACCTCATGCAGCATTTTATCTGAATATGCAAAGACTTGATGCCTATTACAGGAGTGCATGTTGGGCCCATGTTGTTCATCCTTGCCCTTGTCCTAGTTGATGGGTGAGCCATTTGCAGAGGGGAATGTGTGCATGCTTCTGACCCATCATATTAGAGCCATAGTGTCTCAATTAGTATCTGAAAAATAGCATTTAATTTAGGCTTTGCCTATTTGCTAGCAATGGAGAAGTGGTTTGCATCATCCAGAGCACAATTGTGGAAGAGTGACACATTTGGAGATCTGTAGAGGTTATTGTCTTGTTTTTATAATGATATAAAAGCGGCAATCATTTCTAAGAGATTGTGTAATTCCATTATTTAAATGTGGGACACAAGGGCCGATGGGCAGAAAGCTCCGATGCCAGCAGCAGGACTGAGTGTGCTGTGCTCTGCAATATGTGGCATTTAGTGGGGCATTCAAAATGGCAATTTTGGAAACAGCGTTGCACACTTACTTTTCCATGTGATTATTCCCATCTCCTGCATCTTGAACCTTGCAATGCCTTCCATGTGTGGCACAGTGGTTAGCAGTGCTGCCTCACAGCGCCAGGGACCTGGGTTCGATTCCTGGCTTGGGTCACTGTCTGTGTGGAGTCTGCACGTTCTCCCCGTGTCTGCATGGGTTTTGTCTCCGGTTTCCTCCCACACTCTGGAAGACGTGCTGGTTAGGCTGATTGGCCGTGCTAAATTCTCCTTCAGTGTAACCGAACAGGTGCTGGAGTGTGGTGACTAGGGGATTTTCACAGTAACTTCATTGCAGTGTTAATGTAAGTCTATTTGTGACACTAGTAAATAAACTTTAAAACTTTAAAAAACTTTCATGAGGTTTCTTTTCTGCTCCCAAATGGAGTGTACTTCCTGTCGATGTATATTCCCACTCCCTGGATCAAGGGGTAGTCAAATAGTGATGGACGCCTTGTGGGGGCCAATTATTTCATCAGTTCTTCCATTGGTCAATGGCAGCAATGTGAAAGCTACCCACAATTCCATAGAACTGTTGCCTTGTTTAGAATCTATGCCAGACAGCCAACAGCAATTCAGTCCATGTGTTAAGATTTCCAACCCTTCTATCAGCCTGTTAACCTGTCCCAAAGGAAGAAAATCCACTTTCGCAATGAGATTGAAGACTTGACAACAAATTGGATAAGTGGAGTGGGACTGTTGGCTGTCAGGGTAAATCAATCAGATGTTAACTTTCTCTCTCAGTTATTGAAGGCAGAAAAGTTTTAAGCTAAGTCATTCGTTTCAAGAGGGCAATGGTTTCAAATAGCAGACAGCGAGAAATGAAACTTGCGTTATCTACTTGTTTTTATTCATGTTCAACAGCATTTTTTTACCTGTGTTTTAATTTTTAAAAACAAATAGTTTGAAAAGCATATCTGATTGGTTATCTAAGAAAAAGTAAAGCTTGGCTGTGGCCCTTTATTAAAGCTCAGTTGTAAACATTTATTTTGATAGCAATGCATTTTGATATTCCTCCAAAACCTGCTTAATTTAAAAAGAAATGCACATTTAAATTATTTAATCCAGGTAACTCCCAATTTTTCAGGACTGTTGTGGGGTCAGATGGAACAGGTTCTTTCACTTACTCACAGAATGGAGGCTTTTTGGCTAGAACTCATTTACTAGTCATTCCTAGCTCCTTGGAAAAGTGGCCCATCCTTCAGCTAGGAGAAGGATAAGGTTGAACAACATGCGCCCATTACGCATTCCAGAAGTAGGTATTGGGTGTGATTCTCCCAGCCCGCTGCGCTGCTTTAGTAGAAATCAGCACGGAGCTGATTTAAATATTAAAATTTGGATTCCCATCTTATTAGCGGGCCTGGGACTGAAGTCTCCGGGCCTGCTAGAGTCCCTCCCCTCCCCCCCTCCGTGCCCACTTCAGCGGAGTTTACAACAGCTTCCCACTAACAGGGAACTGGCGGCCGACCCCTCTGGAGTGAACAGAGGCCACGGAGACTGCCCCCCCCCCACCCACCAGGATATCGGGGGTAAGGGGGGATGTCCGCTGGGCAGTGCCAGCCCGGCAGTGTCAGTCTGCCCCCCTGGCACTGCCCAAGGGGCAGTGTGGCTTTGCCCAATGGGCACCGTGGCACTGCCCACCGGGCATTGGAGGAAAGTTTAAAAGAGATGTAAGGGGCAAGTTTTTCACACAGAGGTTGGTGAATGCCTGGAACGCACTGCCAGAGGAGGCGGTGGAAGCAGATTCTATAACAACGTTCCAGAGGCATCTGGATAGACACATGAATAGGCAGGAAATAGGGGGATATGGACCACGTAGAGGCAAGAAAATATTAGATTAGAGAGGCATCTGTGTCGGCACTGTTCCTGTGCTGCACTGTTCTTAATATCTACTTCTGTGGAAGAGTTTGCAGCTTCCAGCTTATAAAATTGTCTTTCTTTCAGAGACATCATCCAATTCCACAGCAGTTTTGTGGAGTGAATGAATGATGTGCTTTCGGATGCCTGTGTCCTCCTAATTGCTGTTCGCAGTTGATTTAGTGCGGTGAGCTAGCTTCCTTGCCATTGGCTGGCCTGATCCATTGAGAAGAAGCCCACAGACTACCAACAGGAAAGCTGTGTGTAATTCTATCAAATATCTAATAATACCGAGACTAAGGCTACTGTGATGACTTCAGCCAGGCTAATGAGATCGGCTTGCGAGAGTATGAACTACCTGATAAGTTGTTTCCGCAACCGCTGGGCACCGCAGGGGCTGGGGTGTATTATCGACCCTGATAATCACCTTTTGGTTTGATGTTTTAAGTTTTCTTTCGACTTTGTTTTTGGTTCGGGCTGTTCCCCCTTCCTTTTGGGGAGCTGCCCCTTTTAATTTGTCCCTAAGTTAATTTGAGTTCGTTTATTTGGTTGGTATCAAAAGAAATACCTGATGAGTCGTAACTGATGGTTAAATCAGGGAATCTCATGCTCCCTATTTAAAGCAGGTGTGTCAGACTCCCAGCCTGCATTCAGCAGGGAGCAACTGGAGAGCTGGCTGTGTACAGATGTATGGTGTAAATAAAGTAACTTGGTGACGAGACTTTCGCCTCTGTGGAGTTATTACAGTGGCGACGAGGAAAAAGGAGTGACCTGAAGGAACTTGTTGAACCACCGCACATATTGAAGGTAAGCCATTGTTGAGAAAACATGCCGCTGTTTGGGAAATTGGACTCTTTTGACTCCGCAGTGGAGGGCTGGGCCTAATATGCGGAAAGGATGAAGTATTTCTCCAGGGCAAATGACGTAACCTCACATAAGAAGCAAAGGGTTATCCTGCTGACTGCGTGTGGACCAGCAGCTTTTGCAATTATGCGCACTTTAACTTTCCCGGAGGCACCGGACACAAAGTCCTTCCAAGAGTTATCAATTAATTCAAGAATATTATGACCCAAAGCCACCCCTGATCCTGCGGAGGTACCGTTTTTACTCCACATTTAGAGAAGCGGGGGAGTCAATCACCAGTTTCCTAACAAGGCTAAGATGTCTGGCAGAGGCTGGCGAATTCGGGGGGACACTAAATGAGATGCTCTAAGACTGGTTGGTGTGCGGAATTAACGATATGACTATACAGAAACGCCTGTTGGAGGAGGCCCAGCTGGACTGTAAACAGGCATTACAGCTGGCCTTGTCGTTAGAAAAAGCAGCAAACGGAGCGCATGAGCTCCAAGGTATCCCGATGGAGGTAGAGGCCGACACCAGGGAGACTGGGTTAGGGGGACTACCACTATGGGGCAGGCCACTGCATAGCAGCTCTCCGGAAGGATTCGGATACGAGGGAGCCCAAGTCCGCCTATAGAACCGCACCTAGACAAGGCCAGGTTAAGCCTAGAGTGTCAGCTGTTCCTGTAGAGCCCCACCCGACACGACATTGCTGTCGTTGCCAGTGTCAGATTGCACAGAGGAAAAGCAAGTCTCCTAAACCAACATGGCCGAAAAGAGCACGTAGGCCGAGGGACAGGAGAAAGCACAACCTTGAAGCTCCCCCTACCTCTGACGAGGAACAGCTACTGTGCGTATCGATGACAAAATCAGAACACATCAAATTGAATGGACGTCCAGTTTTAATGGAGGTTGACACAGGCGCAGCCATATTGGTCATAGGGGAGACAGTATTTTACAAGATACGCCCCGGACTCCAACCCTTAGCTCTGACCAAAACTTCGGCAAGGCTGAGGACCTATATGGGGGAACCACTGAAAGTGATGGGTACAACCCATGTGCCAGTTGTTCACGGGAAACATAGTTAGGCTCCCATTAATGGTAGTGGAAGGTTCGGGACCGAGGCTATTGGGGCGAAATTGGCTAAAAGAGATCCAGCTAGATTGGAAAAATATCTTCCAGCTGGAAAATGGTTGCCTGAATGAGGCCCTGAGCAAATATCCAGAGGTTTTTCGGGAAGGCCTAGGGACAATCAAAGGAGTCGAAGGATGAGAGGTGACCTGATAGAGGTGTATAAGATGTTGAGAGGTATTGATAGAGTGGATTCTCAGAGGCTTTTACCCAGGGCTGAAATGGTTGTCACAAGAGGCCACAGGTTTAGGGTGCTGGGGAGTAGGTATAGAGGAGATGTTAGGGGTAAGTTTTTCACTCAGAGGGTGGTGGGTGCGTGGAATCAGCTGCCGGTAGTGGTGGTGGAAGCGGATTCGATTGAGTCTTTTAAGAGACTTTTGGATAGTTTCATGGAGGTGAGTAAGATAGAGTGTTATAGATGAGCCTAGAAGGTAAGGAAATTGTTCGGCACAACTTGTGGGCCGAAGGGCCTGTTTGTGCTGTAGCTTTTCTATGTTCTATGTTCTATGAGTCAAGGCAAAATTGCACGTTGACCCGGAGGCTATCCCAAAGTTTTGCAAAGCCCGACTGGTACCATTTGCGTTAAGGGAAAAGGTCAATGCGGAAATCAAAAGATTACAGCATGAAGGAAAAATAAAACTGGTTCAGTTCACGGAATGGGCGGCACCCGTGGTTCCCATCTTAAAGCCGGATGGCTCGGTGTGCCGTTGCGGCGATTTCAAACAGACGATAAATCGTTACTCTCAGCTAAACAAATACCCAATTCCCAGGATTGAGGACCTGTACGCTAAGTTGGCAGGAGGACTCCTATTCAAAAAGCGAGACAGGAGCCACGCATACCTGCAACTATGGCTGGATGAGGATTTGCAAAGATTCGCCACAATAAATACGCTGAAAGGCCTCTTCCAGTATAAAAGATTGCCCTTCGGGATTTCGTTAGCTTGTACCATATTCCAAAGGACCATGGAGAGCATCGTACAGGGGTTACCACAGGCTACCATTTACCTAGATGTCCTCATTACAGGTAAAACAAGGGCGGAACATCTGCAGAACCTGGAGGAAGTTCTCAGGAGATTTGCAGCAGCAGGAGTGCATCTGAAAAGGGAGAAATGCGTCTTTTTAGCACCACAAGTAACCTACCTCAGGTACAAAGTGGATAAGTTGGGGCTACGTCCTCTGAAGGATCGGGTGTGAGCAATAAAAGACCCTCCGGCTCCCACAACCATCCTGGAGCTACAGTCATTTTTAGGACTGGTAACATACTACGGGAAATTCCATACAGAATAGGGCCTCCATTCTGGATCCCCTCCACCAGTTGCTAAAAAAGGGACAAACTTGGGAATGGTCGGCCCACCAGGACAGGGCCTTCAAGAAAATTAAACAGCAACTCTCATCCAAAAATGTATTGGTACATTATGACCCCAAGAAGGAATTGGTACTCACCTGTGACGTGTCCCCATATGGAATGGGCGCAGTCCTGGCACACATGGCAGAATGGACAAGAGCGGCCAATAGCATATGTCTCCAGGACCCTGGCAATGGTAGAGCGAAGATATGCCCAGATTGAAAAAGAAGGACTGGCGGTAATCTTCGCAGTCAAAAAAATTTCACCAATATTTACATGAGTGAAAATTTATGATCGTAACAGATCATAAACCCTTGCTGGGCCTACCGAAGGAAGACAAAGCAGTGCCGTCGATAGCGTCAGCCCAGATCCAGCATTGGACATTATTGCTGGCGGCATATCAGTATCGATTGGAGCACTGACCAAGGACTAGAGTGGCAAATGCCGATGCTTTAAGCCGGCTACTGTTACCGGACACCCCACTATTGGTACTCAGAATGGAGGAGATCGTGATGACGTTAAACTTTATGGATACCCTCCCGATGGATGCACACAATATACGCCAGTGGAGGCAGAAAGACCCTGCATTGGCGAAGGTAAAGCACCTGGTGCTAACAGGGCAACTGGAAAGACCGGTCCATCCACAGTTCCACCCATACTGGAGCAGGGGGGAGCAGATCACGGTGGAAGACAGGATCCTGCTGTGGGGAGCACGGATCATCGTCCCAAGGCAGGGCCATCGGGACATACTGGCCGAACTACACCATGGGCACCCTGGAGTATCAAAAATGAAGATGCTGGCCAGGAGCTACGTCTGGTGGCCAGGTCTGGACGCAGACATAGCGAAACTGGTAGGACAGTGCCAGAAGTGCCAACAGGGACAGAAGGCAGCCCTGTTGCACCTGTGGGAATGGCCAGGTAGACCATGGTCGCGACTGCATGTCGACTTTGCAGGCCCCTTTTATGGGGTCCATGTTTCTGGTGATAATAGATGCCCATTCCAAGTGGTTAGACGTCTATAAGCTAAACTCGGCAAACACGACGGCAACCATTGAGAAACTGCACACCTCGTTCGCAATGCACGGGATCCCAGAGTTATTAGTTTCCGATAGTGGTTCAGTGTTCACCAGCCTGGAGTTCACAAAATTTATGAAATCAAATGGGATCCAGCACATCAAGACGGCATCTTATCACCCGGCATCAAATGGGCCAGCGGAGAGAGCAGTCCAGATGTTAAAGGCTGGGTTGAAAAAACAGCCAGTGGCCTCATTAGAGACGAAAATCTCAAGGTGGTTATTTGACTATTGGACCACCCCACACACCATCACGGGAACTGTGCCAGCAGAGTTACTGATGGGCAGACGGCCCCACACCAGACTGAGCCTGTTGTTGCCAAACCTGGAGGAAAAGTGGAAAGACACCAGGAAGCCCAATGCAGGGGCCATAACAACACTCTCCGAGAGAGGCACTTTGAAGTGGGGGAGAGAGTTTGGGTCAGAAATTATGCAAATGTACCTGCCTGGGTAGCCGGAACAGTCGAGTCCAGGGCTGGACCGGGATCCTACCGAGTATGCGTAGGCGAGGCAGTGGTAAGGAAACACCTGGACCAGGTCCGGGCCTCAAGCTCTCCACCTGTTCTGGAGCCGAGTCTGCCCTGCAGCCCTAGGGACGAGCAGAGTCCCCCTCGACAAGCCAGTACTGCCTCCCCTGCACCCTTGATGGGGACCTCAGGGTCCGAAATGGACACGGGACGAAGCTGCAGCGATTCCCCTACCAGCTGAAGTGAACAAGGAACCGGACCTCCGGTATTCGTGGCGGAAGAGACAGGCACCCAACCATTACACACCGCCGACATCAGAGGCCGAGGTGGAGGACGCTGACCCGGCGCTCAAGCGGAGGAAAAGACCCCTGAGGGAAGCAAACCGAGGGGATTCCTCGGATTTTGAGGGGGGAGGAATGTGATGACTTCAGCCAGGCTAATGAGGTTGGCTTGCTAGAGTATGAACTACCTGATGAGTCCTCGTGGCCAGGTGTCCCTGGAGAGGGAGCATGCGGTGTCCACGGGCGCAGTTGACGCCTTCCGCGACCGCTGGGCACCGCAGGGGCTGGGGTGTATTATCGACCCCGATAATCACCTTTTGGTTTGACGTTTTAAGTTTCCTTTCGACTTTGATTTTGGTTCGGGCTGTTCCCCCTTCCTTTTGGGGAGCCGCCCCTTTTACTTTGTCCCTAAGTTAATTTGAGTTCGTTTACTTGATTGGTGCCGAAAAAGCTACCTGATGAGTCCTCGTGGCCAGGTGTCCCTGGAGAGGGAGCATGCGGTGTCCACGGGCGCAGTTGACGCCTTCCGCGACCGCTGGGCACCGCAGGGGCTGGGGTGTATTATCGACCCCGATAATCACCTTTTGGTTTGACGTTTTAAGTTTCCTTTTAACTTTGTTTTTGGTTCGGGCTGTTCCCCCTTTCTTTTGGGGAGCTGCCCCTTTTAATTTGTCCCTAAGTTAATTTGAGTTCGTTTACTTGATTGGTATCAAAAGAAATACCTGATGAGTCCTAATTGATGGTTAAATCAGGGAGCGTCATGCTCCCTCGGGTGTGTCAGACTCCCAGTTTGCAATTAGCAAGGAGCAACTGGAGAGCTGGCTGTGTACAGATTTATGATGTAAATCAAGTAACTTGATGATGGGACTTTCGGCTCTGTGGAGTTATTGCAGCCACCAAAAATGTTTTTGGTCTGTAGTAGATTATTGATTTGTATCTTCTGCTAATAATAAAAGTACAGCTTGTTTGGGAAAACTTTTATCTGATTAATCACATTGAATGTTTTGAAGAGGTAGCTAATAAGGTTGAAAAGGAAGCTACACGGGTGTTGTCTACTTAGAATTTTAGAGCTCAGAGGGAGGCCTTTTGGACCATTGTGCTCGTGCGAGCTCTGTGAAAGAGCTATATAATTCACCCCATTTCCCCGACCTTTCCCCGTATCCTTAAAGTATTTATCCAATTCTCTTTGGAAGCCATGATCAAATCTGCTTGCATGGCAAGTAGCGTATTCCAAAACACAAGAATTTGCTGTCTCAAAAACAAGTTCTAATTTTGCTTTTGGTTCTTCTGCCATTTATTTATTTAGTAGTGTCACAAGTAGGCTTACATTAACACTGCAATGAAGTCACTGTGAAAATCCCCTAGTCACCACACTCCGGCACCTGTTTGGGTACACTGAGGGAGAATTTAGCACGGCCACTGGTGACCAAACCTTCCTAGAATCATGAAAATTTGTAAAACAGAAGAGATTATTTGGCATGTCATACCTGTGGTGGCTCATCGAAAGAACAATCATGTTTACTCCCACATCTTCACCTTTTGTCATCACCCTGGAAGCTCCTCTTCCTCAAGTGCCTGTCCAAACTCCCGCTCAAAATTATCTGTGAAATTAAATTCCACCATCTTTTTCAGGCAGATCATAGAATTCCTACAGTGCGGAAGGAGGCCATTCGGCCCCTCGAGTCTGCACCGACCACAATCCCACCCAGGCCCTATCCCCGTAGCCCCACACATTTACCCTTCTAGCCCCCCTGACACTGAGGTATGGCCAATCAATCTAACCCGCGCATCTTTGGCGTGTGGGAGGAAACCGGAGCACCCGGAGGAAACCCACGCAGAGAGGGGAGAATGTGCAAACTCCACACAGACAGTGACCCGAGCCGGGAATCGAACCAGGGTCCCTGGCGCTGTGAGGCAGCAGTGCTAACCACTGTGCCACCGTGCTGCCGGATGTTCCAGATCATTGCACCTCTGAGGGAAAAACTTCTCGTCTCCCTGTTGGATTCTTTGCTAATGACCTGTGGCCTTTAGTTATTGACCCACTCACCAGAGGTAACTGTTTTTGTCTGCCTACTCTATCAAAACCTCTTATCATCTTCAAAATCTCCAGGTAACTTCTTAACCTTCTCTGAGGAACTCAAGACTCCTCACCTGTTCCCAGTGTTATGCTAATCTTACTCTTACTTGATTGAACATTTGGGTTCATGTAATCAATGTTAAATCTATTCGCAAACAAACCTTGTTGGGCTATGTCTTCCCTCTTCCAATCCTGCTGCATGCTGCACCATATTGGTCTGAGCTGTAGGGCAATGAAGAAACATTTAGATGAGCACTTGGAATGCCACAGCATACAAGGCTCTGGACCAAGTGCTGGAAAGTGGGATTAGAATGGATAGGTGCTTAATGGCTGGTGCAGACGCAATGGGCTGAAGGGCTTCTTTTTATGCTGCAAAACTCTAAGGCCGGAATCTTCCGGCCATTCATACTGACAGGATTTTCTGGTCCCACTGCAGTGAATGGAGATTTAGTTGAGTGCCAGATTCTCCATTCTTGCTGGGGTGTGAATGGCTGGTGAGATCATGCCCTATGACTATGCCACTGGCAGAGTATCTGGTTGATGAGGTGTGCTGCCATGGTGATAGAGGTTCCTCCCATGATGCCACTGCCAATCTTCCAGGGCAGTACCTCCTGGAAAGCTTTCTTGCCTTGATACCTCTTGTCAGGTCATTAGACTTCTTCCTGCATTGCATCTATGTACACAAAGTCATAGTCTTTGCATTCAACTTTCAAAAAAAAAAATTAATTCATGGGATGTAGGCGTCACTGGCTAGGTCAACATTTATTGGCTCCATTTCTAATTGCCCTTCAACTGAATGGTTTACAAGTCCATTTCGGAGGGCATTTAAGAGTCAACCACATGTCTTTGGATCTAGAGTTACATATAAGCCAGGTCAAGTAGGAATTGAAGATTTACTTCCCTATAGGACATTAGTGAACAGATGGGTTTTTACGACAATCGATAATGGTTTCATGGTCATCATTAGATTTTTTAATTCCAGATTTTTATTGAGATTCGAACCCAGGTCCCCAAAGTATAACCCTGGGTTCTGGATCACTGGTCCTTTGACAATGCCATGATGCTGCCACTGCCTCAACTCATCAGCAATCTCCTGTCAGTCCCTCCTCGTCAGGTGTTTGGAATGATTCCTTGTCCATTATACCTCTTGCCAAGACATCCAGTGCAGTGTCCAAACTCACTGGTGCACAATCTCTGCCAAGTTCTGCTGTCACTGAACAAACAAATATCCTCACCCCCAGTCACAGTGCAGCTCTACTTCAAGACACGTTGGTTGCCTTTTAACTAATGCTGTACACTCCAACATTAGGCTCTGTCCTTCTCCATTTTGTCAATCAGGGGATAGCACTAGTTGCCCTCAATAATCATTAAAATCAGGAGGCAAACCAAAGTTAGTGTACTGCATTTACCTGTGCCCATTTTTCCACTCTGTGCAATTAAACCCCACTGCCACATAACTTGGATTCAGAGGGGCTAAAATGCCTTTGTGAAACGGAGAGGTCAGAGGTTAATGGTGGAAACCATGACCACTGAGGTAACGTTTGGGTAAGTGATGCTCGAGATAGTCCATTGAAAATGCAAATCTTATTTAAATGTACCTATTTTGAGTTAAAATCCATTATTTATGAAGAGCATAACAACATAAATATATAATATTTCATATACAAATTCAAAGGTTTCAAGGGAAAGAATCCCTCCAGGCCGCACTCTCTACAAGCGCAACATCAGCTTGGTGCCTTGGTTTGAGATTTCCCTGAAGGAATATTGCATATGCATGAATATTTTTGAGAACTGTGTCACATTTTCTGAAGCTGTTGATTAACATTTATTCTTTTTTTTTGAGTTGCCATGAAGGAAAATGTTCTGAAAGAGAGCGATTCAGACCAAAAGTGAGCTTTGGGTTGGTGTGGGGGACTGGATAGGAGAGGGAGACGATATGGATGGAGGATGACACAGGAGTCAGTATCAGCCTGGAGGACCACACTGGCGCCTGGAGTTCTCTCTAAGCTTCACATACAAGCAGGCATTTTAAAAACGTACCTTTTCAGTGATGGTCTTTGAAGACTTACAACTTACAAAATAGGAACAGAAGTGGGCCTGCTTTGCCATTTGATAGGGTCATGGTTGATCTGTTTGTGTTTCCAGTTCTCCGTTCCCATCTTTTCCCCCACAACCTGTAATTCTCTTGCCCAACAAGAATCTATCTGCCTCCGGAATAAATATATTCCATGACTCCCGCCTTCTGAGGCAAAGTTCCAAAGTCACACAACTCTCTTGGGAGAAAAAAAATTCTCCTCATCTCTGTCCCAAAAGTGGTGCATGGAATTCAAATCTAGAGAAGTGTGAGTTAATGTATTTGGGCGAGTGAAAACAATTCAAAGAGACTCACAATAAATGGTCAAATATAGAAAAGTGTAAAGGAACAGAGGGACCTTGGAGTGCCTGTCCATCAAATCCTGAAAAAACAGGATAGGTAGATACATAGAAATCATGGAAACCCTACAGTGCGGAAAGAGGCCACTTGGCCCATCGAGTCCGCACCGACCACAATCCCACCCAGGCCCCACCCCCATATCCCTACATATTTACCTGCTAATCCCTCTAACCTACGCATCTCAGGACACTAAGGGCAATTTTAGCATGGCCAATCAACCTAACCAGCACATCTTTGGACTGTGGGAGGAAACCGGAGCACCCGGAGGAAACCCGCGCAGACACGAGGAGAATGTGCAAACTTCACACAGACAGTGACCCAAGCCAGGAATCGAACCCAGGTCCCTGAAGCTGTGAAGCAGCAGCGCTAACCACTGTGCTACCGTACCGCCCATGATACGATGGTCATGGAGGCAGATGTGATAGTTTCCTTTATTGACTGAGGCCTGGAGTATAAGAGCAGGGTTCTTATGATAAAACTGTATTAAAAAAACTGGATAGATCTCAGCGAGAGCACTGCAGTTCTGGCATGGAAGTTTCTGTGAAAGAAATGATATGCTCACACTGGAGAGGTTACAAAGGAAATTTAAGAGCTGTAGTATAAGGGTCTGGCATACACAGGGTTAATATTGGACTCAGTGCAATGCCGCCCACACTGATGTAAGAAGGCACATGATCCAGAGCTAGGGTCATGTTAAAGTCTAGACATAGAGATAGCTCCTTGTCGTACATTAATGAAGATACCCTTTATCGTACATTAATGAAGACTTGCTGTCTAGAAGGCTACGAAGATGTCCTTAACAGACAAATTCTATAACCAACATCATTACAACGTAGAGGCAGCTCAGGATTAAAAAACCCTCAACCTCACAAGAATGCTGAAAAACCATGAAAAAGAAAATCTGAATGAAGGTCCCAACTAAAGCAACAAAAGCTGAGAAAATTCACCAGAAAAACGTCCAGACAGAAGTGCCTGGAAGCTAAAGGTAGAAGTTTAACTGCAGCAGAAGACTCCATGGAATCTCCCTTAGAATTACAGCTTCAGCATGGTGATGTGGTGCCGTGATGCCAACGTGCATGCATTCAATGACACACTGTACATGGGATTGTGGGGGGAGGCTGGTCAACCATTTCTTAAATTGCCAGGATTCTCTCCAGCTGAGGTTAGTGAGGAAAGTGATATGTTGGCTAGTCCTGGCCAGTGGGACGTGTTTAATGCAGCTGTGCACTGCAGAGTGAGGGAGATGGAAAAACCATTGGGGAAGAGGTTGGAGACTATTGCAACTTTGAGATCCATTGGCAAATCATAGACCTCTGCTCCATCTAGTCCCCTCATAGATGCCTGAGGCAGCCTACCCTTTGAATTGAAGCTTCCAAAGAAACTGTGGGTGGAATTTTCCCGTCCCGTCCCCCCCCACCCGCCACAGGAATCGTAGCAGGCGGGACACAGGATATGCAAAAGTCCGTTGACCTCGGGTGGGATTTTCCAGTGTTGGGGCAAGCATGGCTGGAAATCCCACCCAAATTTTCAGTCAAATCCTGGAAGATTACTCTGACCTTCTATACCCATGGTGCTGGGTTTGGCTCCTTATGTGGTTATGAGGTGCTGCTCCAAGAAAACCCGAGATTGTTTTCCCTCCAATGTTCCTTCATCCAGAAGGCTGAAAAATAATAGCAGCTGTGAAGATGAGAGAAAGATTCTTGAGGGAAAGGAGAAATGTTTGAGAGAAATGATCTGGAAGTGGGAGACTCTCTTCACAAGTCAGAGAATAAAGATCCAATGACTCACTGCTCTCCTGCTGTTTTCTCCTTTAATCCAGCCAACATCAGGCTGTGAGGCGAGAATCCTAATAGGTTTTACACACAGTTTTAAGCTGTGCTGACTTGACTGCTTTGTTCAAGCTAATATTGCATATGGAGACTAACAAGAACATTGCAATGATGGATAAATAGACCCCTGGTTGGTTGGGGCAGGCTGTCCACACTA
This sequence comes from Mustelus asterias, assembly GCF_964213995.1. Classification (NCBI taxonomy): domain Eukaryota; kingdom Metazoa; phylum Chordata; class Chondrichthyes; order Carcharhiniformes; family Triakidae; genus Mustelus; species Mustelus asterias. The sequence continues at coordinate 41,436,252 of NC_135823.1, forward strand.
ATAGGTTTCCTACACCGTCTAAGTGCCGTCAAGTGGGAATGGTTCAGGAATGTGTGGCGGGATTTCCAGCCACGCTCACCCCAAAAACCGGAAAATCCCACCCGAAGTCAACGGACCTTTCCATGGTCCTCCCCTCACCCACTCCAATTCCCGTGGCGGGCGGAATGGGAAAATTCGCCCCGTGGTGTAAATTCCTCGACCGCCCTGTTAGCCACTCACTTGCCCTGTCTGCGTTGAACGGATGAGGTTAAAATTGGGGCTATGGGTTAAAATCCTGAATTTTCAAATCACTGTTTTGCTTTACCCTTTTCACAAACCACAGTGTTGAACTGGGGGGGATGTTCCGGCCGGGCTCACCTCAAGGCCGGAAATTCCTGCCTGAGATCAACAGACTTTAGTGTTGTCTGCCGAATTTTCTGTCCCGCGCGCAATAATTCCTGTGGCAGGCGGGACAGGAAAACTCCACCCAGTTCGACCAGCAAGGGTGGAGCGTAAATCTGATAACCTGATTGTGACCTTTAAAATTCTAAATTTTAAGCTATGGGAAATTTAATTAGTATTCTGAATTAGAGATCTCATTATAAAATATTTGAGCCTTCCAAACCATCCACTCAATTGCAATATTGCATCCCATTGTGACCTTTATTTGTACCTTTTTCTGGTTCGAATAAGGACATTACATTGGAGTGAATTGTAATACTGACAATTTGATCTTTATCCATGGCAACTGTTGATTTAATCTGATCTAGTACATTTCTGTGGCTGCATCTTCAGTGAATACTAATGGACACATTATCTAAGGAGTATAATTGAACCACTGGAACGCTACCTCAATTATTTCTCTTCAGGTTTGTTCCTGCAATAAAACTTGTGCAATTAATATAATTCTTGGACTAAATAGTAGAGATAATTTCCACTAACAAATGCCAAATTAATTATTGCAATTTAATTGTATCTCTTCAGATAAAATATACTTTACACTAATAAATTAGTTTACAAATGCTGCCATATTGGAAAGTTTTCAGGTTGGCATTTTTCTTGAAAACAGGGACAATCTTTGCCAAAAATGTTGCAGAGCGACCATATTGAACATTACAGCACTCGCAAGCTGTCTACATTTAACTAGTTTTGTCTAAATTTACGGCTGGATCTTGTTCAGCCAGGCTGTGCTGAGCTTCAAGCTTCATATCTTATTCAGCACTATCTCCATCTCCACAACATTCTCAACATTCTACCTCAGTCCGTCACCTGTTCACAGTTTTATTACCGCTCGACTTGAATTCTCTAATGTCCTCTTCACTTTGCCACCCATTCTCCACCTTCCACAGAGTCCAACTGATCCAAAACACAGCTGTGCATATCCTTGAGAACACCACTTCCCATTTGTCCATCATCGTTATTCTCACCGGTTTTGCGTTGGATCAAAGTTCTACCCAAGACGTTAAATGCTAAACCATTGTCCTCCTTTTCAAATCCCTCCATGATTTTTATCCCAGCCTGTTCCTGCAACCTCATTCACATTTATATCACTCATCAGCTCTTTTAGTCATCTCTCTTCTTTCACCTGCTTTTTTTGTGGCACAAGTTTGAGCCACCATGGCCCTACTCTCTGGAAGTTCATCCTCGAAACTTTTCACTTTTCCAACCTCCTTTTAAAACTTCTTCAAAATCCATCGACATAAATACATAAATGTTAGCAGCGCAGAAGTAAGACCATTTGGCCCAACAGATTAATGCTGGTGTTTGATTGATGTTAACTTCAAAAACAACTACAAATATAACACCCACCTACTTTACATTGGTATACATATATTACAATGTGCGGATAGAAGTGATTCTGAAAATAGTTCTACATTTTTAATGCTCCACATTCTCTGAATTTAGAAATTTCTCTCCAGTTCCTTGTTGGATTTATTAATGATGATCTTATATTCATGACCTTGCTTGGGACTCTCCAAAAGTGGGCACATCTCCAGTTTCCTCCCACAGTCCAAAAATGCGCATTGGTTGATTGGCCTTGGTAAGTTGCCCCTCAGCATCAGGGGGATTAGCGGGGTGAATGTGTGGGGTTACGGGGATAGGGCCTGGGTGGGATTGTTGTCGGTGCAGGCTTGATGGGCCAACTGACCTCTTTCTGCACCATATGGATTCTACGATTCTTCTTCTACAAGCAAGGATGTTCGATCGTCAAATGTTATTCAACATATAAATGATGACATCCTGACTCTAAAACTCCGAAAGGTCAAACTGGTACAGATGTTCAATAATTCTCTGTCTGCACAATGGCTAACTCATCAGAACCTTATCTGAGGCTTTTAAATTTGAGGCACTGGAGACAATAGAAGCTGATATCAGACAACAAGGACGGGAGTGAAGGGTGAATGGGTTCGAAAGAGGAATCAGAGGTTATGGGCGACGGGAGGCTGGGTAGAGGAACATTTCATTCGGTGAGACTGACGGTGACAAAGGCGTGAACAAGAATTTGAGGTGAACTGAATGGAAGCTAACCCCCATACCTGTGAATACCGTTCTTGAAACACACAATGAAGATTTGGAAACAATGTGATTTTAACATTCTCCAAGTATGCTTAACAATTGAAATTCAGGGATCTGACTTGGAAACATCTGAACAATGATGTGTCTGAAAAGTTGTTTCTCGACTACCATCAGAATTTAAATTCTGTCAGTAGAGTAAACACTGAGAATTAGGAGTCAATGCATATTACTGACCTGCTTCAAGTTTGCTTCAATCTCATTGATATCATATTTGAGTGGTGCGCTTAACTGATACCAGCTACCAAGGCTAGAAATGAGAGTGATCACCAAGCAAAATGAATACCAGTGTCAGCATCAAACATTCATTTCTAAAGCAATTGCCACTAAGATTTACTGCGCCCATAACTTAGCGAAAAATCATAATCATCTCCAACTTCCAATTGACATCCCAAAATGAAAACTTGTGCTGCTCTTCAGTCTGCCCTTTTCACTGATAAGTAGCGGTAGTTGTGTTGAATGCAACCATTGGATTAAACTGAGCTCCAGGCTGCCAGCAAATATTCATGTCCATGAGTTTTTGAACAAAGCTGGAACTGTGAGAAACATGGAATTGTATAAGCACTCAAGATTGAAAGCATTGCCAAAATGACGTTTGAGATAATTGGCTAATGAATCGAATGGGATATAAAGAGAAATTTTTTACATTACAGGTTATGATCCGAAACCCACTGCCCGAAAGGGCAATGAAAACACATTCAGTAGACACTTGCAAAAGGGAAGTGGATTGAAGGGGTTTAAAGTTACTGAGTTATGGAGGAAAAGAGGGAAGTGATACTGGGTGGGATTTTCCATTCCCCCTCCACGGTGTTTCTGATGGTGGTGGAGGCGACCTGTGATGGTGGTGGGATCTTCCAGTCCTGCTGTTACCAACGGGTTTTCTTGTTCGCTCCTTCCGCCACAAGGGAACTGGTGGTGGGGAGGATGGTGTCAGTGGGACTGGACGATGCACAGGTGGTAACGGCCAACAAGCCTTGATCACTGTGTGGGTAGATCTTCCAAAAAAACCAGCACAGGCATGATGGGTTAATTGGCTTCTTTCTGTGCTGCATGATTGTACATATGAGGAAAAGAGTCCCGGTCTGTTCAATCTTTCCTGATGGTTATGTCATATGGAAACTTCTAGTTGGTGATGTTCCCATGTGTCTGCTAGCCTTGTTCTTCTGGATGGTAGCAGTTATGAGTTTAGAATATTCTGTCTAAGGAGACTTAGTGAGTTCCTGCAGTAGATGGGGCACATGGCTGCCACAGTCAGTGGTGAAGGGAGTGAATGTTTGTGGAAGGGGTGCTAATCAAGTGGGCTTCTTTGTCCTGGATGGTGTCAAGCTTCTTGATTGTTGCTGGAGCTGCATTCATCCAGGCAAGTGGAGAGTATTCCATCACACTCCTGACTTGTGCCTTGCAGATGGCAGAAAGTCTTTGGGGAGTCAGGAGATGAGTTACGAGCCATAGGATTCCTAGCCTCTGACCTGCTCTTTTAGCCACAGTATTCATATGGCTTTTCCAGTTCAATTTCTTGTCAATGGTAACTCCCCAGGATGTTGATAATTGGAATTCAGCGAATGTAATGCCATTGAATGTTCAAGGGTGTTGGTTCGATTCTCTCTTGTTGAAGATAGTCATTGCTTGGCACAAATGTTACTTGCCAGGCCTCGATATTGTCCAGATCTTGCTGTATATGGACATGGACTGCTTCAGTATCTTTTTCAATATGCCTGGTGTTGCTCCTGGCATGTCCTCCTGCATTGTTCATTGAACCAGGGTTGGTCAGTTGGTCAATTCAGTCAAACGGCAATAATCATGGGGGACTTCAACATGCACATTGACTGGCAGACTCAAGTCGGTAAGGGTGGAATGGAGGAAGAGTTCTTAGAATGCTGTCGGGATAGTTTCCTTGAACAGCATGTTACGGAACCGACGAGGGAACGAGCTATTTTGGATCTGGTATTGTGTAACGAGGTAGGTAGAATTAAGGATCTTATTGTGAAGGACCCTCTTGGGTCTAGTGACCACAATATGGTCGAATTTCTGATTCAGATGGAAGAGGAGAAAGTTTGGTCCCAAACCAGTGTCCTCTGTTTGAACAGAGGGAAATATGATAGGATGAGGGATGAATTGGCTAAGGTAGACTGGGAGAACAGGCTGGCAGGTAGGATAGCTGAGGAACAGTGGAGGATTTTTAAGGAGATCCTTTTCAGTTCTCAGCAAAAATATATTCCAGCAAAAAACAAGGATTGTAAGAAAAGGGAGAACCAGCCGTGGATAACGAAGGAAATAAAGGAGAGTATTAAAATAAAAACAGCTGCGTACAGAGTGGCCAAAAATAGTGGAGAAACAAGTGATTGGAAAAATTTAAGAAACAACAAAGAGAGAGTAAGAAAGCGATAAAGAAAGGAAGGATAGACTATGAAGCTAGGCTAGCAATTAATATAAAAAATGATAGTAAAAGTTTTTATAAATATATAAAAAGGAATAGAGTGGCTAGAGTGAATGTTGGACCCTTGGAGGACGAGAGGGGGGAGTTAATAGTGGGAAATGAGGATATGGCTGAGTCTTTAAATAAGTTTTTTGTGTCGGTCTTCACGGTGGAGGACACAAATAGTTTGCCAAATATTAACGATAGAGGGTTGGCAGCAGGAGAAATACTTAATACAATTAATGTTACCAGAGAGGCAGTGCTGGGTAGACTAATGGGACTGAAGGTGGATAAGTCCCCAGGTCCGGATGGAATGCATCCCAGGGTATTGAAAGAAATGTCAGAGGTAATAGTGGATGCGTTAGTGATTATTTATCAAAACTCGTTGCATTCTGGGGTAGTGCCGGTTGATTGGAAAACGGCTAATGTTACGCCGCTGTTTAAAAAAGGAAGGAGACAAAAGGCGGGTAACTATAGGCCGGTCAGCTTAACGTCTGTAGTAGGGAAAATGCTGGAATCCATTATTAAAGAGGAGATAGCAGGGCATCTGGATAGAAATGGTTCGATCAATCAGACGCAGCATGGATTCATGAGGGGAAAGTCGTGCTTGACGAACATGTTGGATTTTTATGAAGATGTGACGAGGGCGGTTGATGGAGGAGAACCGGTGGATGCGGTGTTTTTGGATTTCCAAAAGGCGTTTGATAAGGTGCCCCATAAAAGGCTACTGAAGAAGATTAGGGCACACGGAGTTGGGGGTAGTGTGTTAAAGTGGATTGGGGACTGGCTATCCGACAGGAAGCAAAGAGTCGGAATAAATGGGTGTTTTTCCGGTTGGAGGAAGGTAACTAGTGGCGTGCCGCAGGGATCGGTACTCGGGCCGCAACTATTTACCATTTATATAGATGATCTGGAGGAGGGGACGGAGTGTAGGGTAACGAAGTTTGCAGACGACACAAAGATAAGTGGAAAAGTGAATCGTGTGGAGGACGGAGAAGATCTGCAGAGAGATTTGGACAGGCTGAGTGAGTGGGCGAGGATATGGCAAATGGAGTACAACGTTGAGAAATGCGAGGTTATACACTTTGGAGGAAATAATAACAAATGGGATTACTATCTCAATGGAAACAAATTAAAACATGCTACCGTGCAAAGGGACCTGGGGGTCCTTGTGCATGAGACGCAAAAGCCCAGTCTGCAGGTACAACAGGTGATCAAGAAGGCAAATGGGATGTTGGCCTATATTGCGAAGGGGATAGAATATAAAAGCAGGGATGTCTTGATGCACCTGTACAGGGCATTGGTGAGGCCGCAGCTGGAATACTGTGTGCAGTATTGGTCCCCTTATATGAGGAAGGATATATTGGCATTGGAGGGAGTGCAGAGAAGGTTCACCAGGTTGATACCGGAGATGAGGGGTTTGGATTATGAGGAGAGGCTGAGGAGATTGGGTTTGTACTCGTTGGAGTTTAGAAGGATGAGGGGGGATCTTATGGAGACTTATAAGATAATGCGGGGGCTGGATAGGGTGGAGGCGGAGAGATTCTTTCCACTTAGTAAGGAAGTTAAAACTAGAGGACACAGCCTCAAAATAAAGGGGGGTCGGTTTAAGACAGAGTTGAGGAGGAACTTCTTCTCCCAGAGGGTGGTGAATCTCTGGAATTCTCTGCCCACTGAGGTGGTGGAGGCTACCTCGCTGAATATGTTTAAAGCGCGGATGGATGGATTCCTGATCGGTAAGGGTATTAAGGGTTATGGGGATCAGGCGGGTAAGTGGTACTGATCCACGTCAGATCAGCCATGATCTTATTGAATGGCGGGGCAGGCTCGAGGGGCTAGATGGCCTACTCCTGCTCCTATTTCTTATGTTCTTATGTTCTTATGGTCTCCTGCCTCGGTGGTAGAATGGGGGATAAGCTGGGCCATGAGTTGACAGATCAGTGTAAAATTCTGCTGCTGCAGATGGCCCACAGTGCCTCTTGGATGCCCAGACTTGAATTGTTGGATCTGTTTGAAATCTATCCTATTTAGCACAGTGATAGTGCCACACAACATGATGGAGGGTATCCTCAATGTGAAGATGAGACTTTGTCTTCACAAGGTGGCTACTCCTACCAAAAATGTCATGGACCGATGTATCTGTGACAGGCAGGTTGTTGAGGCTGAGGTCAAGGAGGTTTATCCCTGTCTTTGGTTTATTTGGTAGCAAAAGCCAAATAAACAAATAAACCTGTTGGACTTTAACCTGGCGTTGTGAGACTTCTTACTGTGTTTACCCCAGTCCAACACCGGCATCTCCACATCATTGGTTCCTTCAC